>NC_061090.1:32530017-32533262 GCF_015104395.2 Macrobrachium nipponense | reverse complement strand
TCCATTGTTACTTCCTTGATAAAAACACCATGCCATATAATGAAAAAGAATATATTTGTCCTCTATTTCACGTGTCAAAATGGGATAAAAATATACCTTCACGTCAAACAAACGTCACACCCATTCCAAACATTTCAATCGTTGAAAGAAATTCAGCGGAAAATGTGACATAGGCGTTGCGGAAAAAAAAAAAAATTGAAAACAGTATTATAACAACTGATTGAATAATGCTGTAATAGCAGTGCAGCTACAACGGGGATTCTGATTGAAATTTCTCACTGATGATAATGAATCTGCGATAAGCTTTTGTTGCGAGTTTAATGGAATACTGGAAATTAGGTCCCATTGTTCTGGAATCCAGTACGAAAAGTTAACGCTCCGAAGCTTTTGAAACAATACCGCGAACGCGAACTCTCTCTCTCTCTCTCTCTCTCTCTCTCTCTCTCTCTCTCTCTCTCTCTCTCTCTCAATTGCTGTACACAAACACAGGTATCACACTAAGACATGAATTCATCAAAACGCAGACGTTCGCAGGCGTACATGCAGTATATATATATATATATATATATATATATATATATATATATATATATCTATATATATATATATATATATATATATATATATATATATATATATATAGATATATATATATATATATATATGTATATATATATATATATATATATATATATCATATATATATATATATAATATATATATATATATATAGAAGGACGTGGGAATCTGCTAGCCCCCCACCCATTATTTATAACTCTACAGACACTAACACCCATTGACAGCAATTTGCTTTGGTGGGTACTATCCTTGTAGCCTTTTAAGGCCCCATAAACATGCCCGAGAGCTGCCCCTAGTCGTTGTGTGTGTGTGTGTGTGTCCGTGTTAAAGCTATGATACTGTTCAAACACTATATTCCTAGTGGCATTATCCAAAGTACTACTTCATTTCTTATTTCCTACCTAGTCGCTGGCCATTTCAAAAATGCTATAAGCTTCCTAGGCCATGAGTACCAAATCGGATTCCCTGTTCTCTCTCTCTCTCTCTCTCTTCTCTCTCTCTCTCTCTCTCTCTCTCTCTCTCAGAGGATGATGTACTTTCAAATAAAATTCTGAAAAGCACTTACAATAGCCAACCTCTGAATCATTTACGAGAATAAATAATAAAGCTATTTTTTTTTCTTCCTGTGAGACTCTGCTTTCTTGAACCGCGGTACTAGATTAAGTAATAAAAGAAGTTAAAATTTTTTTTAGATTTTATTTTGTGAGTCTGCTTTCTTGGACCCCGATACCTGCTTTTCTGTGGAAAGTCCAAAAATCTTAAATGGTGGGGTTATGTCCAAGAATAGATGGATAAATCTGATATCAACTTGACAAGTAAGAGGGAGAAGGAATGTCGGTCTCGGCCTAAAACCTCAGGCTTATAGCTGCAAGACCTATCAGCCCAGACACGTGTTCATATCTCTAAGACTTTTTAATGATATAGTCTTCGATGCTTCTTGATAATAATCTTCCACTATTGTCAAAGCATTATTCCAAGATTAAGTAATTAAGAACCCACGCACTATCTTAGTGTTTTGCTTATTTTTGAAACACAGTTCTTAAAGATTAATAAAAACTGCCACTATTAATTCTCATACTTGTGCCACATCTATCACCATTATTACCAAAAATACGACCAATAGGCGACATGGCTCTATTTGTTTGCTCACTATGCTATGTCAAATAGAGTACAGTTAAAAGAACGTATTAAAGGGTTGAGGGTTGAAGCCGCGCCCCCCTCTCTCTCTCACACACACACATACACACGGTCTGTCTTTATATATGACAGCATCGATATTATCTGAATCCGATACCCTCAAGTAGCGCTATATATGTGATTCCAATAACTTTTAAATCGTCGAGTAATATCTAATAGAATGTCATTAACTCCTCTTCTTTCTTCACTGGAATGTGAAAGTAATGCCAATGTGATGGGATGGGGATGGTTGTGGGAGGGGGGGGGGACGTAGAAGTTTTTAAAAAATACCTCCAATCATCAAGCACACAAAATTGCAGCACCGTATTCTCTATAGTCTTTATCCTCATGGGTCTTGGGTGCGAGTTTCGTTCAGCATTATATACGCTGCACAGAAAAACTCCCTTGCGCCAAAGAAACCTAGAAAAATTCTTTACTCCTACATTCAGAATCCATACAATTAGAGATGATTGATTCCTTCATCACACGTGAGGCCTCCTGGTGCTACAGTCATTTTGGTCCCCTTGAATATATAATATCATGTTGGTTCAGCTGACTCGAGAGGCGAATCATAAAGGAGAAATATGTGTTGGACCAGATGTATACAGACAACGGGGAATTTGCTTATTCTTCGATCGTATGATGTTGCTCCTGTCCCTAGGATGTGAAGCAGTCTTGATGCATTTCCCACTATGTATGTGTGTGTAATATATATGTATATATATATAATATCATATATATAATATATATATATATATATATATATATATATATATATATATATATATATATATATATATATTGTTATGAACTCTTAGAGATGGTAATGAGTTCAGAGGTTCTTTAATCCACTTCTAAAGTCCTTACCACTATGGTAATGAGTAGGACTCATAACCAGAACATCAACAATCCAAAGTATTTCCTCAAAGAGAAGGATACAGAGACTAAACACATACTTAATTATTTATTACAACAAAAAAGGTCTTATTATTACAAAGAAATCCCTTGAAAGCTGTACATTTAGGGAAGAAAGAGAAAAAAACAAAACTCACAATTACAAAAAATCCAAAAATACATTCGCCTAGCTAACTATCATACTAAAGTCAAAGAAAAAGTGACTAGGGGGAGACAGAAAACACAGATGCACTGTCGTTATGATAGTAAGAGACAAAGTAAGAAAAATAGCCTTAAACCTAATCAAACCACACATTCGAAATAAGCGTACATTAGGACTATGAAACATAATTATCTTGCAGTTAAGAAAAATTAACTATCACTCCACTAATCCAATGATTCATAGTGAGTCGTCTCTTTAAGGATGAGACACCCAACTCAAGTCGTCTATAAGAGAGAATATTTATAGTAAATACACACAGGGTCTGGGATCTTACCCTCTTCTTCGACCCTGGGAGGCCTCTTTACGACTCCAGAGGTTCAGCTAACTGAGGGCAAGGGCAAATGACGGGCGAGGTTCGCCTCCAAAAGTACGT
>NC_061090.1:32505017-32525017 GCF_015104395.2 Macrobrachium nipponense | reverse complement strand
AAGCAAAAAATGCCGAAATATGAATTGGAATCAATGAACTGATTTCAGCAGTAACCTAAATCCACAGATACATTTGTCCTACAGGAAGTATATAAAAAGACAGCTTTATCCCCCACAGCCACACAAAACCACAACAAGAAAACTAAACATTAAAGATATACTTAAGAAATTCCAAATGGAAACTGGTAGCCTGGTCGTCCTCTGCACTCGCTCTTTCAGAAAAGAATCATAGGCAATGCAATGACTTTTCCTTCAATATATTTTTCCCGGGTTTTCTGGGCTCCTTTTAAACCTTCCCTTCAGGTCATCCTATTTCTAGATGATGTCGAGAAGAAGAATTATTGCTCATGACACTGGCTTTCTCTCATCAAAATGTATTGTTTTCGTTTTCTTCGCTTTTATCTTTTGTTTCGGGTCATCCTATTTTAGGATGGGCTCATACTTTTTTTCTGTTGTTGTTGGTACAAAACAGAACTGACATTTTCTTTGATTTCTTGGGGTCGTTATTGTTTGTAAGTCTTTTTTTTCACATTGTATTTTTGTAAGATTTTCCATTCTTCTTTTACATTTTTGTCCAGTCCAACGAAGAAGCAGTTTGTAAGTTGATAAAATTCTGGGTATTGATGCAATGTGGTTTAACTAAATATACCATTGGATCCATTTTTTTTTTTCATCAGTTTACTTCGATTTCTGGACATAATTCAGAGGATTGGAACCACTGTTATTTTTTTTTTTTACTCAATTTAATTTAGACTGATGCTCTCTCTCTCTCTCTCTCTCTCTCTCTCTCTCTCTCTCTCTCTCTCTCTCTCTCTCTCTCAATTTCTAGCTATAATATGGAAGTTTTGAAATGCAAACCGCTCGATTTGTAATTTGATTATCATTCGATGAGACATAACATAATCCTTTTTTAAAATAAGACGTAAAAAACCAGAAGCTTATCTTATGTGTGTATTTGAAATCTATTCACGAGAGCACTCAACAGAACTTCTTGAAATATATCAACGATATATTTCTTAATGAAAATAGGTAAAATCCAGATGTAATTCATTAAGTAAAGTGTACACGAAGCCTCCGTTAAAATATTAGAATCTACAGACATTTTGTGAATATAATTTTAAGATTATACTTCGTAGAGTGAGGCATGCAGTCTAAAAACTAAAATAATAATAATAAAAAAAATACTCAGAAAATAAGAGAATCTTGTGAATATTTCATTTTAAAAGATCTGACTACACAGAAAGAGGTCTGAAGCCTAAAAACGAGAATAAACAAAAATAATTACTCGGATATTACGTGGTGTCTTCACAAGCAAGCGTATGATTAATAGTTCTGTCCAAACGCCTGTTCCTCTCGTAGCAAACTGCGTCTTGGGGGAACTCGCTCAAGTTACTTGCTCGGGCTTAAGTTGAAGACTGTCGGACCTTAAGCCCAAAGGCGGTATGGATTACTATCTGTGGAGAAACTTAAGTGTTTGCTTAGAGCCAGCTACGAGGGACAAATGCCAAAATAAACAAAGATAAACGAGTTGAAATAGGACAGCGCAATTACTGTTACGAACAGATGTGGGTCCGAATTACTCAAAAACAATAAAATGAAATTCGGGAAAATAGTAGAATTAGAATTATACTTTGACACATATGCAGGATATGTAGGAAAATGGTATGGCTGTTATATCTTTTGCGCCGGGGTTGCAGATAATCGCCTAATTAAACGATATTTTTTAATCTTTTAACCTTGTTGTAATATGCTGACTTCGAGTTGGTAAATTTATGGACGTTTTATACAATGGTAAATTTTTATTATAACTGCCGCAATACAGGAAGATAATATACATAAATTAATATTATATCAGATAGCAGGAATACTGTCTTCCTTTATAGTTCTTTAGTGTAAAAGCGATGTTGAAGTCAAGATATATCTGAAACATAACAAGTCAGCAAGAAAATTAAATTGGCAAGAAGAATTTTCACTGTAAAATTGAATATATGTTCTTTGCATTCTCCAAGAAGTGAACACTCGTCGTTGTCTCGTAAACAAATAGATTTTCCTTCCCTTGTGAAATAAACTTTGTCCTTTGCAATACAAGGACCAATATTTCCTGGGTAGGTTTGCATTTCGAAAATGAAAATTTCAGAAGGGGGAATTCTCAAGATGGCAGATGTAAGATATATAAACGAGATTTACTGTGTCTCTTTTTTTAATGATTTTGATTCGGTTTTGAAGAATGCTCTCTCTCTCTCTCTCTCTCTCTCTCTCTCTCTCTCTCTCTCTCTCTCTCTCTCTCTCTGCTGCATTTAATTGTCATTAGTAATATGTTAGGATATATCCTTTCTTTCGTAACCAATTCATGGTATTTTCCATGTTCTCTCTCTCTCTCTCTCTCTCTCTCACACACACACACACACACACACACACACACAAGATACAGTACAGTATATCATTTCTGTTCAGCAGTCACACAAGGAAATAAAGGAAATCAAACATAATGTCCAAGAGATAAGCAGACAGCCTATTTTCCCCTTCGAATAAGACATCCGGGATACGATTTCGTAATGGAGAAGTTGTGCGTAGGACAGAGAAGGTACGAGTGACGGATAGGAAATTCATTTAATGATGAGATGGGGAAAAGGCTGTAGCTATTATTATCCCAGATTCATCGGCGACACCGTGACTTGGTAGCTGATGTTTTTGTCATTGGAAAGGAATCTTCATTGTTCGCTCTCGGGGCTGGAGGATATGTGAGGAATGATTTTTGGCTGCATTACATGTCGAGAGAGAGAGAGAGAGAGAGAGAGAGATTATCTTTTACCACAGATGAAGTAGGCTTTTGGTTGAGAGAGAGAGAGAGAGAGAGAAATAGAGAGAGAGAGAGAGAGAGAGATTATCTTTTACCACAGATGAGGTAGGCTTTTGAGAGAGAGAGAGAGAGAGAGAGAGAGAGAGAGAGAGAGAGAGAGAGAGAAAGAAAGTAGTTCCTTACGGTGTACATATAGTACGCTGCAGTGATACTAGTCTGGCTCATTTGCTTGTGTGTGTGTGTATGAGAGAGAGAGAGAGAGAGAGAGAGAGAGAGAGAGAGAGAAATCTTACACCGCAGATGAAGCAGGCTACATTAATACCAACCCAGTCTCCGTGGAAGTCGGTTATAGAATTATGCAGATATGAAGGATTGCAAAAGATATTTTAATTTCGCGGTACGAAACCCTTTGGAATCGCTTCGGGAATTATTGCCTCTCCTTCAAATCTTATTTCCATGCAGCGAATGTCGGCTTAGGATGTCTTAACGAAGTTTCGTAGCTAATTTATTCCTGGGAAAAGTTAATGCTCTTCTCCAGTTGGCGGTTGGATAGTATGTCAAATGATGTAGTCTATTTTTATTTCGAAAAAATTATTATATAAGTGCACGTATACATACACACACACACACACACACACACACACACATATATATATATATATATAGATATATATATATATATATATATGTATATATATATATATATATATATATATATATATATATATATATATATTATATATATATATATATACATATATATATATTATTAAAACCAAGTGAGAGAAAGATTTATTTTAGAGAATATGAGAGAAGAGGAGTGCTTAGTTAGATATCAAAACGAAATAAGTAGAGCTAAACAAATGCAACAGGATAGCAATGACCCAAATGAAAAATGGAGGACACTTAGAATGGCTGTAGTGGGTGCTGCTAATAATACAGTGCAAAAGAAAGAGTTCGAGGTAGGAGGAAAAAAACAAAACTGCTTGGTGGACCCCACACTAAAGGCCGCTGTTGCAAACAAAATGAAACTCTTCAGAAAATGGATGAAAACTTTGAATTTGGAAGATCACAATAACTATAAAGAAGCGTCGAGAGAAACGGAAAGAATAAAAGCTCAAACAAAAGAGAAACATGGGAAAGAATAGGAGAAGATCTGGGAAATGATCTCCAAGGTACCAGAAAACTCATATATAGCACTGCCAAAAACTATAGAAAGGGAAGCCAACCACCCTCTTATGTAATCAAACGACCCTATGGATGGGACAATTTTAACCGAACCCCGAGAAATTGAATTAGGATGGAAACATCACTTTGAAACAATACTACTAACAACGGAAAAACAATGACCTTGAAGAGCATGTAGAATTTGATGTGGTTGGGGATGCAGAACCTGACATAACACACTGGAGTTAAAAAATGCTCTCAAGAGGATGAGAAATGGTAAGGCCCCTGGAGTGGATACAATACCTGCAGAGCTCCTTAAAAACATGGGGGAGGATGGAGTATCTGGCTACTAGAGCTAATCGACATACTCTGGAATGGGCAAATGCCACCTGAAGACTGGAGAAGAGATCTAATATGCCCAATCTATAAGAAAGGTGACAAGACACAAATTGCAGCAATTATAGAGGAATATCCCTAATGTCACATGCTTTTAAAGTATATGAAAGAATACTTGAAACTAGATTGAGAGGATATGTTGAACCAAAGCTGGGTGAATGGCAAAACGGTTTTCGACCAGGAAGATGGACAACTGATATGATTTCTCCCTCAAGATGATATTTGAGAAGAGCTGGGAATGGGACAGGGATAGTATATTGCTTTTATAGATCTAGAAAAGGCTTTTGATAGAGTACCAAGAATGAAAATATGGGATGCCCTAAAAGACCCTTACTATGAATCCCTGAGAAACTTATAAGAGCAATTTATAACACCTATCAAAACATCAGATCCAGAGTAAAAACAAATCAAGAGAATGAAGACTGGTTTGAAATAAAATCAGGAGTAAGACAGGGCAGCGTCCTTTCGCCACTTCTTTTTATATTGTTCTTAGATAAATGTATGAGGAACTAGGTGAGGATGAAGCTGCAGATATGACCATCAACCTTATGTATGCAGATGACCATGCAATGATAGCCCTCAACGCAGAATCTCTCCAAGAAAACGTCAACAACTGGAACGCGATCTTAACAGCTAATGGAATGCGGATCAACAAGAATAAGACAGAGATCATGCACTTATCACGAACACCAAGTAACGTAGATGTAGAATTAGAAGGTCAGACATTGAAACAGTGTAGAAATTTCAAATACTTAGGAGTAGAGTTTAGTGACCAAAACGATTCAAAAACTGGAAACAAACTACCCGAATACAGAAATTCAGTAACAACCTGTATCTGATCTACCAACTAATGAAAGACAGAATATACCTCGCAAAGTGAAAACCATAATATACCTCTCTATTTTAAGACCAATATTGACTTATGGCCATGAATCATGGACATTAACATCAAGAACTAGAAGCCAACTTCAAGCAGCTGAAATGAAAGCCCTAAGACTCATAAAAGGTGTAACAAGACTAGATAGGCTACGAAATGAAGACATTAGAAGAGAACTGGGAGTGGAGGGGATACTAGATTTTGTGGAGAGAGGACAGCTTAGATGGTTTGGACACACCAAAAGAATGGAGGAGGAGCGATATCCTATAAGGTTTTTGGAATGGACACCGGAAGGAAGGAGACCGGTAGGAAGACCAAAAATGAGATGGCTACAAAACATAGAGAGAGGAGTAGAGAGGAGAGGCTCTAGTTTGCGGGAAGTTGATGAGATGAGGCTCTATGATGATCGCCAAGAATGGAGACTGTTCCTGAAGCAGGACGACTGACAGGCCTGGAGGCCTACTGGCGTCTGGTGAGAAAGGTGAGAAAATATATATATATATATATATATATATATATATATATATATATATATATATATATGTGTGTGTATATATATATATATATATATATATATATATATATATATATATATATATATATATATATATATATATATATATATACATACATACATAATCATAATTTACGGAAGTCAGCTGAAAGGAAATGTATCCAATTTCCAGGTTTACAAACATAATCTATATTCCTTTCTTTAGTGACGTACATTAATAGTGCCCAAGATATCAAAATATGGTATAACATAAAGTGCTCTGTAATTCTAAAAAATCACTTCAAACTCATTTGAAAGACAAAAAATAAAAAAAAAATAAAAACTATAATTGAATTGAACAGATTCGATTGAAGGTTATAAAATATTCTAGAAGGTTTACTAGTGATTTTGGAAGATATAGAGTCAGAAATTGGCACAAATATTCCTGATGAATTTGGGAATTTTTGCTATTCCTATAAGTCGAAGTTTCACACCTACATAGAGTTCGGATTTTGAACAAATATTCCTGATGAATTTAGGAATTTTTGCTGTTCCTATAAGTCGAGGTTTCACAACAACATAGAGTTAGGATTTGGGACAAATATTGTCAAGGAATTTAGTTGAATTTTAAGCATGTGAGTCTTTAGTAATTCAGCTAAACATTACCAAGTACCATTTTGATATTGGATAGTGAATAACTTAGGGAGTTGGAAAACCATTACCACAAGACTACTAGGTAACTAATCCAGGCAAAATCTATAATAGACAGTTTTTGAAAAATAACATTCCAATTTCAAATGGATATATATTTTCACTTACAGTTTTATAAGTACAAAAATTCAGTTTAGGACGAAAACGAGAACTGATATTACATTAACATTCATAAACCTGTTGTACTTTTAAAATTAAAATGCTGCTGAATCTTATTTCTACAAGAACAAGGTTATACGATTGATCCATGCTCGGTGTCAATTTTGCTATCTTCAATTTTGAACATATTTTATTAAAATTCCAAAGTAATTCAATAGTCTCGTATATGAAATATTCTATATAGTTCGCAAAAACATCAGTCGGTATAACCTTAGATACGCAGCAATCAAGAACTTTCACATTCTTTTGCAAGCAGAAACTACATCTCGTGTAGCAAATCTCATGACCTGAATTCCTATCTCACATAAACAAGACGAAGAAGCGTTTAGTAAACAGACAGGTGAGAGACGCAAAAATCCCTATTAGTTCAAGTGAGCTGAGAACTATTATGGGCAGAATATTAAAAGCAGCTTCCGTTGGAAAAGTTCCTAACGTATTTGGCAGCTTAACTCCACTCCAATATGGCTTAACTCGAAGTTTAATTAATATAGTCCCGATAAGAGAAGGAGAGAGAGAGATAGAGCTAGTCGAAAGCTGCTTGCAATATTGTCAAGGAATCAGTTTTTTTTATGGTACATGATGGTACTTAACGTCTTTGGTTTACTCAAGATCCGAGGTATTTTTATAAATTTACTTGAATTCTATCAAATAACTAACTGGGGATCATAACATAAATGTACTAATTTGTAGTAGAAGACTTCCTTATTGGTAGGGCCAGGAGAGAGAGAGAGAGAGAGAGAGAGAGAGAGAGAGAGAGAGAGAGAGAGAGAGTTTATGTTATTCACTAGATAAGCATTCACCTGTGAGTTAAAAAGGACGAGAGAGAGAGAGAGAGAGAGAGAGAGAGAGAGAGAGAGAGAGAGAGAGAGAGAGAGAGAGAGAGAGTTTATCATCATCCACTTGTAGGCAGAATATGCATAATAGAACTTTTCACATACAGATGACAACAAACATTAAAGCTCGGTAAGCAATTTCACTTTCGTTTTAACCTCTCCTCTCTTCATCAAACTTTGATCTCCCTCGATTTAATTAGTCTTCAAGTGGGAGTCTCTGGAGACTCTTTAAAGTTGTTTCAGTTGAAGTTGAAGTTGCAGACTCTTAATCCTTATGCCCAAGGAAAATTAAACTTCCTAATATTTACGACGGTTGAAGAGCAGCAGTTCCAAGAAAACAATAAATGTGATGTTTTCTGACGAGTCCAGAAAAAAAGCAAAGCAAAGGTAAACAGTTGAAAATGGGCTTTTTAATTACTGTTGTGCAATTTTTTTTTATTATAAAAGTTCGCTGAGAGACGACTGCTTGATTTTTAGGATGTTTCTAGATTTTTTTTATTGATTTTTTCTTTTTGAGAAATTTACGGTAAACAGATATTACGTACCAAGTAAAATTGAGTATTTGATTTCCTCTTGCACAGTTTTCTTTATTAGTACTGTTTGCTAAGAGATGACTGCTTGTTTTTGAGATGCGTATTGACTTTTTTTATTAAAACAATTTTTTTTTAAATTAAGAAATTTACGCAAATCAGAGATATTATGTACTAGGTAATATTGAGTATCTTAATTGCAGGTGTACTGTGTTTTTTTATTATTAGTATTAAGAGACGACTGTTTGTTTTTGGAGACGTTTCTTGGTCTTTTTTTTTATTCAAACAATTTTGTATCTTAATAAATCTTTAAATTTAGCTCAGACCTTACGCAAATCAGAGATATTATGTATTATTATAAGACAGATTCCTTGTAAATATTACACGGTTATTTTAAAGTAGTACTCGTTCTCTCTCTTATTTAATGTGATTAGCAAACCTTATTTTATTTTTCTATTTATTATTTATTTATTTTTTTTTTTTGGAGGGGGTTAACTCTTGGCTTTGTATAGAGATGGTTTGGGATCTGATCAGTCCTTTAGAGGTGAATTATATCGTTAACATTATTTTTAAATTATCTCTCTATGGTGGTCATAAAATTTTTTTTCTTATTGAATTCATTTATCGAGGATTAAATCTTCTTCTCAGAATACTCTAGACTCTACAGTTTATCAAACTCTTTCTAGTCAATACTATTATAGTTTCCAAAACCAAAATAAGACTCGAAATAAAGATAAAAAAAAATTCAACAATAAGTCTTATCAGCTTCATAAACCGAGAGAGGTTCCACCTTCTCGAGAAGAGTGATTGAGGGGAGAGACAATATTGCCATGCGAGAGTCTTTCATCTTCCCGCGAAACAACACTAAAGTTGGAATAAAAGTTTGGAGTTGAGTAGAACGACGTTCCTTTGGGGATGCTGACGAAACACGGACGATGAAGTGATACTTCGTTGAGAGAGTGAGAGAGAGAGAGTAAATACAAGCGAATGATCTTGAAAAATTTGCAAGAGACAAGAAATGTTTCCTTCCTGATACCTGCTATTTCTTTCCTCTGATTCCAGAGGAAAGTTCAAATTGCAATCTGTAAGCCTCTGATTGTTCTTAAATTACGAACTTTCTCTGAAAGGGACTAGACAATACACAAGACGTGCGTAACAAGATTTTTTGCAGTTTGGGATTTCAAATTGCATCCGTCTCAATTTTGTCTTTTAACTGGTCGTGAAGTGCCTAGGGAATGTGTCCTATTTGCGAATGGAAACAGTCTATGTCAGCTCATCTCGTGGAAGGTCAAGTTTATACAATAAACGGACTCAGAATATATTTTAGTATCTGGCTCTTGAGAAATCTTCAAATACTGGCAGGTAGTCAGTTATCAGAAATGCTGTCCCGAGTAAATTTGTATTATATAGTTTTCTGCTTCAAGTTTTGTTTTTTATTACTATGTTTTAATATTTTTTTAGCTTACTCAAATTGTAGTTTCAATTATGATTAACATACAGATGCGGGAAAAAAAATATTAGTAGAGTCATTTCGCAAATAAACAACCTGTTGACTTAAAGTTGGAATATCAAATGTTGTACGTGAATTCCTCTCTCTCTCTCTCTCTCTCTCTCTCTCTCTCTCTCTCTCTCTCTCAACTCTCTCTCTCTCTCTCTATCTGTGTGTGTGTGTGTGTTAATCAGTTAATCGGCGCATCAAGCACCCGATTAATTTATTGGGTCTCTCGTCACATTCTATTCAAAAATAACTTATCACTTTACCTAACCATCAATTCGACTGTTCTACAATGACATAAATTTCATACCACCTCTTAACCTGTGTGGGTTAACTGGTAGCATCCTGGCCTTTCCTATGAGAGACTGGAGTTCGATTCAAATGTGAGTCAGTAATTTGCGCCTGAATTTGTCAGTGTTCGTTTTTTCCAGGTTAATTCTGTTATATATACAACTTTCTGTAAATAATCCTAGCGTACAAATGTCTAGTTATTATGAAAATACGACATGAATGTGTCTTAATGAATTATTCAGAGTATGTTAAGTTATCACGAGAGTTTACACAATGTTCCAAGAGATCCAGAGTAATAAAAATGTTAAAATGTTTGTGTATAATTTATAAATTTTATAAAAGCTTTCGAACCCAGAGGAACAAACACTGAAAATGAACCGATAGAAAGGTTTGAAAGCTTTTATAGAGTGTTTATGAATAATATATACACGAACTTTTAACATTTTTAATTACTGTAGACCCCTTTGAACAAAATAAGTAATTCATCATCTTATTTTTCCATGAAACCCAAAACCTCCTTTGATAACTCTAAATTAGAATAAGTAATGAAAGGTAAAATTAAAACAAACAAAGCCTTGAAATGCAAATAAAAAATATAATTTAAAAAACATTTTCATTTTGCCTTTCTGCCATAAATGTTAGTTCATATATTATTCATGAACTTGTGATATCATTCTGAAAATTAACTCGTGAATGTGATTTAATATTCCATGCACTGAAGACTGAAGATAATAAATTGTGGTAGAGACTTCATTTACTGTTCATTAGATTAAATCACTGGGGATTGAGGTACAGAGAGCGGAGAATATTTTATGAGAGAGAGAGGAGAGAGAGAGAGAGAGAGGAGAGGAAGGTCAGGTCAGGACGGCCGACTGTAATCTAATAGGTTGATCAAGCTATGTCACACTGAGAAACAGAGGGAGAAGTTTCAGAGAGTGAGAGAGAGATTAGGCAGGACCTCCATGTAATCTAATACGTTGATCAAGCTATGTCAAAATGAGAAACCAAGGGAGAAGTTTCAGAGAGAGAGAGAGGCGGAGATAGAGAGAGAGAGAGATCAGGCAGGACCTCAGTGTAATCTAATAGGTTGGTCAAGCTATGTAAAATTGACAGACCAAGGGAGAACTTTCAAGAAGAAAGGTCGTATAGCTGACCTTAAAACTGAAGGAATGACGTTTAAATCTTTCTTACGATAAGCTCTATGGACAAACAAAAAAAAAATTCTCTTATTGCATATTTCATTTTCCTAAATACCCATCGATGAACTTTGTCTTTCATAAAAAGAGGAATATCCTAGGTTTTGTAAATTCTAGAATTATTATAAAAATTAGAATTTAGCAACAGCTGTGTGAAATAAAGATAGTACAGCTATTATTTCCAGTACCTTAGCTGACCACATTTAATGGAACTAGTTAGTGTCTCAACGTTGGTGTTTGTGTGTTTGTACGTATGCTAGAATATATCTGAAAAGGCACTAATGAATTTGTAAAATTATTTTTACATGTATATTCTTGTATCACGACTTCATAGCAACTGACTCATATCCGCTAAAATTGAAAGAAGAAGCTCTGTTTATCAAATAAGTAAATAACGGTGACGATTCTCTTTCATTAAATACCGGGCAATAAAAGGTCCTTTACGTTCCAGTGCTCGATTTAATTATTATCCTTGGCCTTCTTTATGTGTTCTCCTGACGGGATAGGTCCGCTTGTCCCCCAGTGGGCTGCGTTGAAGGTCATTTGCAATTAGCAACACAATACAACGTAGGAAATTCTGGCCAAACTGTTTCGTGTGGTGAATTTCTCTCTCTCTCTCTCTCTCTCTCTCTCTCTCTCTCTCTCGTGAGTCTCAGAAATTCAAGGTTTGATTCAAACTGCAAACAAGAGTTGTTGGAAGTAGTTACAGAATAATTGAGCATCACGACAAGTGTTCACTTGTATTATGGAAAAGTTAGAAACTTGTTTCATATTTAAATCGCCCTCAGTTTCCCGAACAATATTCGGAAATATTTTTTCTAATGAAGTGAAAATGTAGTACATAACTAAATCTTTTGCCTTGAGACCTAACGCATAATCTATCGTAATTAAGACACAAATTTACCAGCAAAATAAATTGCCAAGAATTTGTCATCATGAAACTTGGTGTGGGGCGACAGTCCACCTGGGAGGAGGCGTCATGATTCAGAATTAGAAGAGGAAAACTAAAGAGAAAGCAAGAATATCATGATTCTTAATATTTCTCTATGTATTCCAGCGCATTTTCCTCTCATTCTCATAGCTTCACATTCTTACCTCTACTGTCTCATAAGCCTACCTCACTGGCTCATGGGTTTATCCCAACTGGTTCATAGGCCTGCCCCTACTGGCTTATAGAGCTACTCCTTCTGGCTCATATGCCTACCCCTACTGCTAATAGGGCTACCCCTACCGTCTCTGCTGGCTCAGGTAGGCTTACCCTTACTGGGTCATGGGCATAGACATACTGCCTCATAGGCCTAACGCTAACACACCATAGGCTTGTCTGTACTGTCTCATAGGCCTACCACCACTGGCTCATTAGTCTACCCATACAAGCTCATAGGTCTACTCTTTCTGGCTCTTAGCCCTACCACTACCAGATCATAGGCTCGTTACCACTACTGGCTCATTGCTCTACCCTTACTGGCTCATAGGCCTACCCCTACCAGATCATAGGCCCATCTCTACTGTCTCATAGGCCTAGTACCTCTGCTGGCTGATGGCCCTACCCCTACCATCTCATAAGCCTATCCTTAACGGCTAATAGGATTGCCAAAATCGTCTCGTAGACCTATAGGCCTATTTAAGCCATATCCATATAAGAAAACATTTTCCTTTGGGTTCAGGTGTTTTCCAGCTCACTGAGAGAGAAACCTCTACCTTCCTTTCACCGTTATTATTATTTTATTCATATTTCTGAGAAATATTAGCCCCTCAAACCATTGGATTCACAAAATAGTTCCTTATTTCTTTTATGTTCAACCTAATGAGGACGGGATTTGAAACCTTGATTTTTTTTTCTTTTTACTTTTATGTTTTGATTAAACAGAAGAACCTTTTAAGTTGTTCAGTAACTGAATCTGACAATTCTACCACAGAGGCCTGACTGAAAGGAAGGAATATTGGCGCAATCGATCTTTCTGTACAGCGTATAATGTTGTTTGAAACTCTGATACCCTCAGCAAGCCGTGGTGCCTTTTGTTGTTGCCAGATGCACAATCATAGATAAATTTAACAGCGTAAAATGTTGTATGAAACTCTGATACCCTCAGCCAGCCGTGGTGCCCTGTGTTGTTGCCAGATGCACGATCATAGATAAATTTAACCTTAAATAAGATAAAAACTACTGAGGTTAGTGGACTGCAATTTGAAATGCTTGGTGATTGGACGGTGGATGATCAAAATACCAATTTGCAGCCCTTTAGCCTCAGTAGTTTTCAAGGTCTGAGGGCGAACAGAAAAAGCCATCTCAATAACTTTCTTTTAGACAACTAAAAATGCTAATCTGAGTAAAAACGAGAGGAAAAATGTAACTCCTGTTACACCCACTAGCAAACATATGTATACAGAAATTATGTATAAAAATTCGTAAAGTAACTAAGTCTACGGGCGTAACTAGCCTCGTTTCATGGGCAGAACCAGCTCAATCTCATCCCTATCCCCATTCGGAGGGGTGGATGGGTGGGGGAGGTAGAATGAATCCCCATAATAAACCATCTTAGGGGTCCCCACTATAACCCTGCCAAGTTTCATGCCCATCGGACCCGCTGGTTAACCGTGATTGAATGACAGACGGATGAACAGACATTACGTCCATTATAGTAAGATTTCAGAATATCTAATCCAGGTGATTTGCATATAAATCCAGAATGAAACCCTTCTCCTCAACAATTCCAGTCACCCGGACTGCGAAGTCTATTGGCTGGAAGGCTGCGAGACACAAAATGCCTCAAAAATGACCTCGCAACAATTTTCACCTCGACCTCGACACAATGAAGAAAAAAAAAAAACTTGAGAAACGAGGAAAGATTCTTATTGGAAAGACTTTGTACGTGGGAAACGAGAACTGTCGCTTTTCCCACCAGAAATTGGAAGATCTATACATCAAATTTTTAGGCAAAACTTGTTCAAATAAGGAATGGTAAGAATACGTGCGCGCGTGTGTGTGTGTTTGAGTCATCAAAGATGTATACTCGCTTGCCTCGAGTCAGAAAGTAATAATGTTATAAGACAAAGTGGGATCTGGTGTCTTCTTACATTTATGAAGTTAATACTCGTGAACCCAAACATCCCCAAAGCAGTCTCTCTCTCTCTCTCTCTCTCTCTCTCTCTCTCTCTCTCTCTCTCTCGTATGACAAGATCAGCATCACGAGAAAGGTTAGGATAATAAGATTCTCTGCGTAAGGGGATTATATATTTGTATGGTGCTGATGGCAGATAGGGTGGGAGAAAAGGCTTCTCTTTTTTCGAGGATATGACGGACCTAAATTCTCTCTCTCTCTCTCTCTCTCTCTCTCTCTCTCTCTCTCTCTCTCTCTCTCTATATATATATATATATATATATATATATATATATATAATATATATATATATATATATATATATATAATATATATATATATCACTCTATATCACTATCTATGGTCTATCTTCAGCCTTGCCATTTCCTATCACTCACCAAAGTCTTCTGTTCCTGAAGTAATTTATATTCGTTTTTTAATTGTTTCAATGATTTAGCAAAAAAATGGAACTCTATTAGGTACCTAAAGAATGTCAGTATTAACAATCTTAAGATCCTTTCTTGTACTGCTTTCGACACTTCCTTTTTTCCTTTTCTCTTCCCTGAAAATACTGTTCCTTTGTCTCGTTTATCTATGACCTTAATAATTTATTCCTCATTATCATGATGTCATTCAGAAAAGTGACTTTTCTTGTATACATAAATTTTGATCATATGCTGCATGATTATCTGTATTGCCTGAATGGAAGATGAAAGACCTCTGTCATGTTTGACCTCATCTACAAATGGAATGGGATTCGTGTTGAGTCTGTCAATAATGATTAAAGCTGGAGATATAAATCAGGCAATATGCAGTAATATTACCATATGCATTATATGTACATATATCCATGTTCTCTACTGCTTTATCAAGAGGATGCCACGTATGCTGAGTTGCGATGTACTGCAGGTATATAGTGACTTTAATCATTCTTTAAATTTAGCATTTAATACACGTGTGGGCTAAATATTTTCTCAAAAATACATTATATATGTATATATATATAATATAATATATATATATATATATATAATATATATATATATATATATATATAATATATATCGTTTAAACTGACTTTTATTGGTTAAAGAAAGACACAAGAGTGATATTACAAGACGTCACAATGTAGTCTGACAATCAAATTTCTATTTTAGTTCTGATAAAAATTGCCCTACGACCTTTATAGGATTGTTTTTTCAGTTCTAGTGAAAATTGTGCCGTTAAGTTTTAGTATTAATGCAGACCTTAGGATAACTGGGCTAATTCTTGCTAAGATTTAGTGGGAAAACTTAAAAGTTACCTCCTTTTGGTCCATCGAAAGAACGAGACACAAAATATTAATGATTATTGAATAATGAAATACGGAATTTACGAACTGTATAGATCGACAGTATAACTCCAAATATGTGCTTGTTCCTATGAATGAATAAAATTGCTCTAACATCCTGATAAAAATAGCAGGAAATTTTAGGAATCACAATATAGATTACTCCTGAAACCTTGACGATAATCTTACCTTTATGTATTGAAAAGTTGGGATATTTTCTAGATAGTTATCCCCAAGGCTTTTAACCCGATATGTAGCCACCTTTGTGGTTTTTTTAGCACAAGCCCGTCGGGAATTACTGTGAAAACATAAACAAAAAACTGTAAATATCATAAAGATAATGACCCACAAGAAATATCATTCCTAGCTAACGACCCCCGAAAATCCCTGGGAATCACTATCGAGGATAGACCCAAATGTTGATATGTATATTTTATGTTACATAAAGCTAAATGAGCCACTGTTGGTGAGTATAGACAAAACAGTTATGCAAGGAGTTTGTGTGTGAATATGTACGTTTGAGCCTCGAAAAAAATACCACAGCTGGTAAACATCGTGTTGTAGGTTTGGGGAGAAGTCTCTCACTTCCAAACCCTCTTTTAAACTTTGGATTTGAAATTGCTCGTGGATGTGTGTGTGTGTGTGTGTGTGTGTTTGCTCTTGCCCTCGTACAGAGATCTTGAATTTTGTAAGGAATAGGTTATTGGATCTGTGTTTTGTCATGCATTTTCTCCTTCTTATATGAGAATGTCATTTACCAGCTTTGTATACAAAGAGAACACGTTCTATTCAATTTAGTTGGTTAGTTGGTGCTTAAGTAATGATACGGCTATCGCAAGAGTGTTGCCATCGCGTGGTCACCATCAGACCTAGAGAATAATTTCTTGACTGATACATAAAGTTTAAGCGTGTATAACAAATATTTACTTGACTTTAACTATTTAGAAAAAAATTTGTATTCGATTTAACAACCACGAGAGAGACAGCGACAGAGAGAGAGAACAATAATCCTTCAGTCTAATAGTATTTACTGCTGGTAAGAGCATCAAACCACCTTTTGTAGTCGGTAGAAGTCTGTGGCTTCCAAGCCTAAAGAAATAATATCAGAATTGTTTCCGTGATTTCAGGCAATAATTACTTTTTTTGATCGTTATCGTACCTGTTTTCGCAGAATGACCAAATAAATAGACGAAAACGAAAGAAATAACACGAAAATGAACTGAAATGCCTTCCTTGACTATATATATAATATATACCTCGCCTAACCGAAACCTAAAATCTATTTCAGTAGTAGACGATAACTCCACAATTTTAATTTGTCGTCGGAAATCGAGAGGAATATGAAGCGCCAGCACTTACTAGTGTCCCTTTACCTACGAATCCGCCCCCCCCCCACCTCCCCCCCCCCCCCCCCCCCCTCACCCCCCGAGTGACCCACTGCCCTTCGGAGGAGGAAGAACATCCACTTCAGAGGTATGTGAGTAATTCTCTGCGCTTTTGATTTTATTTCCTTCTGTTTTATTGCGTTTCTCGTCCGGATTTGGTCTAGCGTGATTCTGCCCCTGGGTTGGTTTGGGAAGACGGAGAGTTGAATACGAGGGAGCTTAGAGTGTCTCTCCTTTGTAATCTTTGGTCACTGATGATTTTGGTGCAAAAGTTGTTTTTTATTCATTTTTTTTAATATTCATTTCATGCAAATTGATCTTTCTATTGCTGTACTGTTCATGGACAATTTTCTTTTTTCTACTTTTATGTTTTTGGAATTCGCTCCTTGATTCGTTAATTCCCGTTTTGTGTGGGCTTGATAACTTCTTTTTTTCATTTTGCAGTGCTTTCTCTTAGATGGGGATATACATACATGAATACATACATACATACATACATACATATTTCTAAACCGAGACCCAAGAAAACGAAAATAACAAAGAAAGCTGTATACTACATTTTTATGAAACCGGATCTTTTTCTAAGCGTTATGAACAGGATCATTTCCAGTAGCCTTCAGAGGCGCCCTGTTCATGCTCTTCAGCAAATGTCACACCTGTGTCTCGGCTGCGAATCTGACAGCTTCGTCGGATTGACAGTTTTACTCTCTCGTGGAGTTAAAAGACAGACAGAGACATATAAGTGTAAGGATGATTTTTTTAAAAGAACTATTATTATTATTATTTTTTTTTTTTTTTCTCTCTATCACAGTCCTCCAATTCGACTGGGTGATATTTATAGTGTGGGGTCCGGGTTGCATCCTGCCTCCTTAGGAGTCCATCACTTTTCTTACTATGTGTGCCGTTTCTAGGATCACACTCTTCTGCATGAGGCCCGGTGCTACTTCAGCCTCTAGTTTTTTCTAGATTCCTTTTCAGGGATCTTGGGATCGTGCCTAGTGCTCCTATGATTATGGGTACGATTTCCACTGGCATATCCCATATCCTTCTTATTTCTATTTTCAGATCTTGATACTTATCCATTTTTTTTCCCTCTCTTATTATTATTATTATTATTATTATTATTATTATTATTATTATTATTATTATTATTATTATTATTATTATTATTATTATTATTATTTTTATTCCAAACAGACAGTTATGATTTTAGTCAAGTCTTTGCGAGTGTCCTGTCAGGGAGAACAGTGCGTGAGGGCCCTCCGAATGTAGGCCCTGACTGTGGTGTTCTTGAACTGCAGCAGGGCATTCGCTGTCACCATTCACACAAAGCCCTAAGTTTGTTTGCTTTGTATACACAGAGGTTTTCAGGCCATCGTCGGTCTTGGAGACGAGGACGTCGAGAAAGGGGAGCTTGCCTTCGTTGCTGAATTCGACGGTATAATTCAGCAAACTGCACTTCATTGTGGAAGAGAGAGTTTTCTCCAATATTAGAAAACACTGCAAATACGCAAGTACATCGACGATATCTTTGTACAAGCTGAGGATGAGGAAGAGGTTGAAGCTGCCCGGCGCATGTTCCAGCAGTGCAGTTTGCTGAATTATACCGTCGAATTCAGCAACGAAGGCAAGCTCCCCTTTCTCGACGTCCTCGTCTCCAAGACCGACGATGGCCTAAAAACCTCTGTGCATACAAAGCAAACTTTGTCTGAATGGTGACAGCGAATGCCCTGTGCGGTTCAAGAACACCACAGTCAGGGCCTACATTCGGAGGGCCCTCACGCACTGTTCTCCCTGGCAGGACACTCGCAAAGAACTTGACCGAGTCACTCAGATGCTCGTTAAAACGAATCGACTTATTGATAAAGAATCCGAACAGCGCTGGATGGGGTGGGGGTAAGGCGAGAGTGGAGAGACCCCACCCCCACCCCCATGATGAATATCAAGCTGTATTACAAAGCAAGAATACACGCACGTTACCGTGAGGACGAAGATGCTTTGAGAAAAATCATCAAAGAGATAATGACCCCTACCGAACCCGACAAAGAACTCGAACTTGTAATTTATTACCAAAATCGACGTACCCGGGACCTTATTATGAAGAACAACCGCACCCCCCCCCCCCCCCCCCCCCCCCCCCCCCCTAAAAGCAAGAGACCTCTTGAAACAGTCGAATTTAATCTACCAATTCTTATGCCCTGTCCAAGAGGATTTCCTGTCATGTACAAGAATATCAAGATAATAGGGAAGTCTCCTGACCAGCGACGCTTGCGACTGCTCGAGGCACTCCTCATACAAAAAGAGAAGCCTCATTGAAACGACGCAGGAAGTGCTCTTCCTCCCGCCAACTTAAGGAGACCTATGTGTATGAATAATAGTACAAGTAATACCAGACCTAGCGACACCCCCGATCAAAGAATACCAGATGAGACTAGCAGCCCAGCAGCTAATGACAATGCGAGTCGTCGTGACACAACGCCCAGGGAAGCCATGCCCCAGCCTCGACGGTCTGCTAGGCTGCAACAGCGTGACCTTCAATGACAAGAAGCGTCTTGAAGAAAACTTCCTTCAACCAATAGCAGGAGCGCATTGCACCACCAGCCAATGAAAACGCAGCTAGCGGTTGACCCCCTGCTGACCTGCCGGTAAATATTGAGTAGATCTTGCCAGCACATACAGTCTGCTCCGATCCACTGCCGTGATCATGCTCGGATGGTACCGAGAACAAGTTGGCCAATAGATCAACTTATATTTTGTGTAGTAGCAGAGAGAAAGCATATTAGAAAAATAGAGAAGACTATCTAAATAAATTGAATGCAGCTGATGCAGCAATATCTTTCAATAAAACTTTTTTATTTTTATTATTATTTTCTTTTTTTTTTGCTCTATCACTGTCTTCCAATTCGACTGGGGGGTATTTATTATGGTGTGGTTCTTGGTTGCATCCTGCTTCCTTAGGAGTCCATCATTTTTCATACATGTGCGCCGTTTCTAGGATCACACTCTTCTGCATCAGTCGTGGAGCTACTGCCTCTAGTTTTTCTCGATTCCTTTTCAGGGATCTTGGGATCGTGCCTAGTGTTCCAATAATTAGGGGTGACAATTTCCACTGGCATATCCCGTATCATTCTTATTCTATTTTCAGATCTTGATACTTATCATTGTTTCCCTCTCTTTCTCTTCAACTCTGGTGTCCCATGGTATTGCGACATCAATGAGTGATACTTTCTTCTTTA
>NC_061090.1:32503401-32504517 GCF_015104395.2 Macrobrachium nipponense | reverse complement strand
CCCCCACCACCACCTCTCTCTCTCTCTCTCTCTCTCTCTCTCTCTCTCTCTCTCTTTTCCTCCTCCTCTGGTCGTTTGGAAACTTTGAGCTCATGTTTGTGAGTGCCAGGATAGTGCTGTATGTGAGGTGTGTCTGTATGTTCTGTATGTGTATATAACGCTTGTGGGTGAGTGAATATCGACCTGGTTTATCTGTGTATGAGTACAAAGGCTGTATGTACGTTTCTGGGGAGAAATCTATACGTAATTACTACCTGTAAATAAAAATATGTTTGTAAGGTTTACCTGTATGTGTATATAATGCCTGGGAGAGTATTGCTGTTGGTGATGTTTTTATGTTTGTGTATATGATGTTTCTAAGAGTATGTAGACTTCTGAGAGACGCCTACACGTGCGTTTATAATACTTTCCAATGCGACAGTTGTTGATGAGATTTGTATGTGTACATAATGTTTGTGGGGCCACAGGTGTTTTTAATGTTTATGAACATCTGTGTTTATGAATATCGGTCAGAGGTGAATGCTGTTGAAGCTTATATATCATATATCTCTGTATGTAACGGTTTTGAGGAGAGATATTGAGCCATATATAATTCCCTTCGTCACTGAGCACTCAGCACCTGGTGCGCCACTCATTCTGAATGTCTCTCACCCGCCATCAAATTACCTCTAATTGCTTGTCCCTCTTCCTTCCTAATTGCCTTTAAAATCTAATAAACAGATCAAGGAACACTCCGCACGGGAATAAAAACCAGGTTAATAAACAGATGAATGAAAAATTAAAGTCGAAAACAGCAATCAGGTTGATAACTAGAAAGAAACTCACCAATATCTATCTTCCGGATATCCACCGAAATAGACAACTGCCCGACGCATCCGTTGTTGAAGCTCATTAAAACCAGCAACAGCAAACGGTTATTGTCGGAGCAGAGAATACATATTACATAAAATAATGCTCCATTGCAGCGTCTAGACAATGTGAGGTTATGAGTGGCGAGAGAACAATGAGCCAGAAGGGATGCTGAAAAGATTCTAGATTAAGGCCATGGCTGATGAAGGCGTCCCTTTAGCAGTCGGACTGTTTGCTAACTTGTTCGGTCCTCTGTAAGTATGTCTG
>NC_061090.1:32493401-32498401 GCF_015104395.2 Macrobrachium nipponense | reverse complement strand
TGCAGATTCATGATTTTTATCTTCCCATGGAGACAAAGTCCGAGTGACAACCTTAAGAAAGCTGATAAATATTTTCTAAGATGGTGTGACACTAAGATGCTTACTTAAGCAGGTCAATGTTCGTTCTGTGTGTATTTGAGTTCGTGAGGGCTTGTTCAAGGTGCCTTTGAAAACTGGCTGTGCGCCTCTTTAGTTCATAATGGCATCTTTAGCCAAAACTAGGGGAGGACTTACAGAGAGGTCTGTGCGAGAAAGGCAGAGCCACGATAGCGTATGCTGAGGTGTTTCTTTTTGAAAGTGTATGAAGTTCCAAGCTGTAATGGGTAAGTGTTATTATGATTCAGCCAAAGGGATAGCTTGTTTTGATATCTTGTAAAGATGTTCCATTTCATTTAATCTTTTGACTTTGTCTTTCAATTGTGTGCGCTTACGAGTATGTTCTCCTGTCTTGTAAACAGGCAGTTCTAGTGAGGGGACCGAGTGTCCTAGTGAGGGGGCTAAGTGTCCTGTGTGGAGGGAACTATAATATTTTGGAGAAAAGATAATTGGTGCGACTAATTACTGATTAAGACATTTAAATACTGGGGGGTTATCTGAGTTAGTTGTCTGTGAGACTTGAACTATTATCATTCCATTAATTGTCTTGTAAGAACTTGAATTATTTAACTAGTACTTTGCTTTGAATATTTTTGTAACTCCGACTCTGATTTGATGACCTGATGGAATGGAGAGAGAGAGAGAGAAGGGACTGAGTGTAATCAGTTCGCCTTACGCTATGGTTAAACGCATACCAAACTTTATATAGCAGGGAGTGGGGGAGACGACCTTTGCTGTTTTATATATATATATATATATATATATATATATATATATATATATATATATATATATATATATATGTATATATATATATATATATATATATATATATATATATATATATATATATAATATATTATATACATATATACATATATATAGATATATGTGTGTGTGTGTGTTTTGGTTTATGGGTGAAAATGCACTCGCATAATAAGCAGACTTTTACATAGACTTTGCCTCTGTACTTATGCTAAAAATAATCCATGAAGTTTGCAAAACAATAGATTAATAGCAAATTAATTATGAACAATTATAATCTAAATTAGCATAGAAATTTCTGAAAAAAAATATGAATATCTGACAAAATTTTTGAACATATTCAGCTCCCAAAAGAGAGAGAGAGAGAGAGAGAGAGAGAGAGAGAGAGAGAGAGAGACGGCTTAGTGCTCCACGGAATGGCAAATGAACTGCCTAATTAGAATATTAAAAATTACCTTAAATTTTAGAACGTAATTTCATGAGAGATTCAAGGACGAGAAACTACTGGTCTTTGCAAAACAAAGTTTATGATCATCCTATTTCCTTAACAAAGCGCAAACGCGCTCCAGCGTCTTCCTGTTAACATTAATTTGCATATTAAATGTATGAATTGTGAGTGCACACGTCTCTGAAATAATATTCTCCGGTCTTTCAGTATCTGCGCATGCAAAGATATAAATGTACTTGCATGAATATTCCACAAATGCTCGAAGCAGATTCTGAGTAAAATATAATTAAGCAGAATTCGTACTTGATACCTGAGACGCGGCCCCAGGGAGATATATCACAAAATGCAATATGAGCTTCGTTTCTCTTTGAGTAGCTCTTTGTATTTATGTCCTGTCTTATTATTCTTTATTTTGTTTATCTTTTTATTTAATTCAGCTAATTACTTTTTTCTTTTTTATTCAGTTCATAATTCTTACTTTCGGTTTTGAGATATGGACAGATTTACATTTTGTTTTGAATGATGTAGCTTTCAAAGACGCTTTCGTTTAAACGCATATTTTGGTATATTTCTGAAAAAGAGAGAGAGAGAGAGAGAGAGAGAGAGAGAGAGAGAGAGAGAGAGAGAGAGAGATGTATAAAGTTGAATAGGCCATTCCCCTCTTGTATATCGAAATGTTAATAGACAAATATGCTATTATTCTTTATTTTGTTTATCTTTTCATTTAATTCAGCTAATTTCTTTTTTCTATTTTTTTTATTCAGTTTATAATTCTTACTTTCGATTTTGAGATATGAAGAGATTTCGTTTAAACGCATATTTTGGTATATTTCCGAAGAGAGAGAGAGAGAGAGAGAGAGAGAGAGAGAGAGAGAGAGAGAGAGAGAGAGAGAGAATGTATAAAGTTGGATAGGCCATTCGCCTCTTGTATATCGGAATGTTAATAGACAAATATGCTATAACTACCAATAACAGAGAGAGAGAGAGAGAGAGAGAGAGAGAGAGAGAGAGAGAGAGAGGGATGTATAAAGTTGAATAGGTCATTCGCCTTTTGTATATCGGAATGTTAATAGACAAATATGCTATAACTACCAATAACACAGAGAGAGAGAGAGAAAGAGAGAGAGAGAGAGAGAGAGAGAGAGAGAGAGAGAGAGAGAGAGAGAGAGAGAGAATGCTCAAATTTGAATAGGCTATTCGCCTCGTGTATATCGGAATATTAATAGCTAAATATGCTATAACTGTCGCTAAAAAGAGACAGACAGACAGACAGACAGACAGAAATATGTAAAGTTGAATAGGCCATTCGCCTTGTGTATATCTTAATATTAATAGACAAATACGCTATAACTGTCAATAGAGAGAGAGAGAGAGAGAGAGAGATAGCCCATCTATTCAATCGCAAAACAATGACAGGCGGAAAATGACTCCCCTCCTCCAATAAAAAAATAAAACCGAAACCTATCAGTACAACAAATTATCTCTTAAAGAGAGCCCATGTTAGCCGAGTTCATTACGTCCGAAAAGAAACAGAATTTCGTCCGCCCCATTTAGCATAAAATCTCCCATTAGCCGATATAAATTGGCTGTCAAACACACGCTCCTTTTATTGACTTTCTGAATTCGGAACTACAGGAGGAAGAAGTAGAAAAAAATGAAAAATAAAATAAATAGAACATTTAGGATCTGATTGGCCGTCATAGGTTTTGTTCTCAATAAGATGATTTTCATGTTATCTGTATCAACAAAGCTTTTTACGTAAAGTTCCTTTCATTCCTCTAGAGTGACGATTTGGTCATATGTGTGTACACGCGTATGCGTAATATAGAGAGTAGTTCATTCAATGTACTCAAAACATTAATATTTTCGTTCATGAATGATTCTGTGTTATGTCAATATTCGTTGCCTGAAAGGATGCTAAACTAGCGTTCTCATATTCTGTTTGTTTTTCTTTACGTAACCTTCTAGTTTTCTGTATTCTTTTGTGTTATTCATAGCTTTTACCTGTATTATTTTCTCTAAATAGTTTGAACCAACTTGGATCTACATTGAATCTACATGATAAAATGAACTTTTCACGCAAGTTTTCTTGAGTCTGGCACATTAGTTTTGGAGAAAATAATATTTTTTTTAATGCAATTTAATAATATCCCCTTCGGAAGGGGGCGTAGCCCATTTAATTCGAACAAACTTGAATTCCCTTTACCAATAAATAATAAAGTATATATAAAAAAGGAGCAAACACATACGATTGATAGGAATTAACAAAGGAAAACTGGTAAAACGAAGAACAAACAAACTGTGAAATGAGACTCATGTACGCCTGCTAAAACACACACACACACAGACACACACACACACAAAGCAAATTCAGTTGTTAACATTAACAAGTGTAAGTATTGCACCTTAACAACATACACAGCAAGCAACTTCTAGCTTAAAGTACGACCATTATAATGTAGAAAACTTCACATTTCAAGCAGAGCTGTGCATTCCTGTGGATGTATGACAGAACCCCCAACATTCAGCAACATTCTACTTATTTATCAAAATTGAATGTTGAATCTTCCTTCATATTCTGTTACCAAGAATGCCGTAGGCGCTGGTTCATGATTCTTTAGCAGAAATGGTCTTTGTTGTTTATGAAATATATTGCAAGTGTGAAAAATAGTAAAGTTTTCATTAATATTCACTAAAATAAAACAGAAGTTAGATAGATATTAGACAGACTGTTAGAGAGTTATAGAGGTAGTTCAAAATGTACATACAACAGTCATACTAAATTACATGTATACAAGGTCTCAGGAAAACACGAATATACACATGCTATAACACACACACACACACACACACACACACACACACACACACACACACATATATATATATATATATATATATATATATATATATATATATATATATATATATATATATATATATATATATATATATATATATATATATATATATATATATATATATATATATATATATATATATATATATATATATATATATATACAGCCAAAAAAAAGGTTTATTAACATCTCTACCAACTCTCTTCCAAGGCCCTGAAGAATGTAAGAATTTATGAAAGAAAAGCAAAGTAAAAAGCAGAACCAGGGAATAAAATCAAGGAAAAAAACAGTAATGAATTCCAACGAAGTCAAAGGAATAAAAACTAATTAAGTCAGAACAGGCGTCAGGCATATGCATGAGAGAGAGAGAGAGAGAGAGAGAGAGAGAGAGAGAGAGAGATGACGGGTTAAAGGAATGTTTGCATAGTCCAAATTTTGCTGGCTGTGAATAAAAGCATTACGTGAAACGAGGTTGGTGAGAGAGAGAGAGAGAGAGAGAGAGAGAGAGAGAGAGAGAGAGGCGGGGGGGGGGTCGGGGGGAAGGTAAGGGAGTGTTTACGCAGTCAAAATTGTGCATGCTGTGATAGAAGTATTATATAAAATAAGGTTGGAGAGAGAGAGAGAGAGAGAGAGAGAGAGAGAGAGAGAGAGAGAGAGAGAGAGGATGTTGCGTAATCCAAATTTTGCTGGCTGTGAATAGAAGCATTACGTAACACGAGGTTGGTGAGAGAGAGAGAGAGAGAGAGAGAGAGAGAGAGAGAGAGAGAGGTAGCAATAAGTCATGAAAACGAAAAAGGACGCTTCCTCATATATAGAATGTGATTATGCAC
>NC_061090.1:32470901-32478401 GCF_015104395.2 Macrobrachium nipponense | reverse complement strand
AATGATCTAGCTGTTGTTTGAAGCCCATGCCACACTTGCTTTATTAAGCAAAGACTACAAGATAGTCGACAAACATTACTGAAAGTTGTATACACTAGAAACTAAAGAAATTAATCTTCCAGTAAATCAAGTGTAAAAATGTTAACAAAGGATAAAATGTCCATAATATTCCAGATAGTAATAAGTTACAAGGACAGACCCATAAAAATATTCCTGGATAACAAAATGGGATTCAGTCTCCCAGAGAGTCATTTCAAAACCAAAAAGAGTGATTTAAATAAGATCTTAATTTTTTCCCGTTTTTCTTTCTTCATTTCTATCTCTCTGTGATTTTATTAATCTATTTATTGTCCAGATATTAATAAGTTACAGTGACAAATCCATGAAAATACTCTGTAATAAATAGGATCCAGTCTGTCATACTGTAATGTCAAAATCAGAAAGTGATTGAAATAAAATCTTAAATTTTTTCCCCGTTTTCCTTTCTTCATTTCTATCACTCTGTAATTTTATTTATCTATAATTTCCCAGGTAGCAATAAGTTACAATGACAAATCCATGAAAATACTTTATAACAAAATGGGATTCAGTCTATCAGACTGTAATGTCAAAATTAAAGACTGATTGAAATAAGATCTTAAATTTTTTCCCCGTTTTCCTTTCTTCATTTCTATCTCAGTAATTTTATTTATCTATAATTTTCCAGATAGCAATTAGTTACAATGGCAAATCCATGAAAACATTACTCTATAACAAATTGGAATTCAGTCTATCAGACTGTAATTTCAAAACCAAAAAGACTGATTGAAATAAAATCTTAAATTTTTTCCCCATTTTGCTTTCTTCATTTCTATCTTTCTGTAAGTTTATTTACCTATTTATTGACTCCTTTTCCTGCACTTTTACCAGAGCCATAACTTTCCCTTATACAGAAGTCATCTTGGATGACCAATATTTCCCGTATGCGTTTTTCTCTGGACTTTTATTGTCCTCTCGGGGAAACAAAGTCCCATTTATATATCTTTCGACTCTTTATTTTTTGTTATTTATGAAGTCTGGGTCCATTTCATATAAGAACATTTGTCTGTGTAGTTGTCTAATATCGAACCAGATGCCAAGTGTGTAGCATCATTTGTCTTGTAAGTAAATAAAAAAGGGGGATTAGACTCTCTCTCTCTCTCTCTCTCTCTCTCTCTCTCTCTCTCTCTCTGCTTTATCTCCAGTGTTGTATTTTTCCTGCTTTTCCGCCTTCCATTTCCTCTATAAAAGTATCTCTTGTCTTCTAAGGGAAAAATGTGCCTTTACTCTCTCTCTCTCTCTCTCTCTCTCTCTCTCTCTCTCTCTCTCTCTCTCAGCGTTTTCCTCCGTGAAAGCCTTTCTCCCTTTCTTCCTATCGTTTTATCAATTCTGACAGGCCAAGAAGTCTCGAAAAGAATGCCGTGGGTAATTTCTCTCTCTCTCTCTCTCTCTCTCTCTCTCTCTCTCTCTCTCTCTCTCTCTCTCTCTCAAGAGGCGCTGGATTTTTAGGTCTCTGTTCGGTCAGCGTGGCTATGTTAATTCCTCTCTAAAAAAGATACGTTCATTGAACAGAACTATATATATTTCTTTTGCAGTTTTTGGAAATTGTCAGCAGGTTTACATATAATATATATATATATATATATATATATATATATATATATATATATATATATATATATATATATATATATATATATAAAATATATAAGGGAATTCAGGTCCTCCTGAAGATATAATGTGGCCAGAAGAGAGAGAGAGAGAGAGAGAGAGAGAGAGAGAGAGAGAGAGCATTTGTAGAGTGGTTCTTCGGGGGCATTTGTGGATGTTTCTGATATGATCTTCCTCTATAAGGAGAGAGAGAGAGAGAGAGAGAGAGAGAGAGAGAGAGAGATGTCTCAAAGACTTGTTAGTCCATCCTTAGGGGAGACATCGTGTACTCGCGTATCTCTAGGAGCAGGTTTTACTGTTCATTCACAGTCTCCTAATGATTCTGTCTAGCTTTCTTTTAAACTGACATAAACATTCATTAGCTAGCTTGTCAAACAGAGATGCAGTAATCTATTCTATTTAAATAAGTTTGGTTACTACTTTACACGAAAATTTCAATGCAATGTAATGTCATCTATGGTCAGCAAAGAGTCCCATCACCGATTACTCAGACGTAAATAATTGCAAGATAACTCTTCCTACTCAGGTACGAAAATGATTCCCTCTCTCGGGTTTAATGGATTTTCCCCCGAGAAAGACGCTGATAGGGGTCATTTTTCAAGAGGATTCTTTACTAAAATCGCCTTTATTGGCTTGAGTGTCGATGGAGTTGGATAAAGTGAATCCTTCAGACAATGAATGTTTTGGTTGCAGGTCCACAATAATATACCATGTGAGTATATGGTCTTTAATGGATATTAAAAGCTTTCGAACCCTTGCAACTATTGTCTTCATTTCGACACAGAAAACTGTGCCCACAATGATTGTTTTGAGGGAAATTTTGGTTTTATAAAATAAATAGCTCTATTTTATCTACTTTTTCGTTTCTCGAGGTTTTATATCTGTCCTAAATGGGACAAATTTCGGGATACAGATTAAGTGTGGGTGTAAATTATCTTAATTTTTTCATAATTACACTTCCAAGGCTTCCATTCTTTAATGCTTCATTATCTATGATTCATCCCTGTTCGGACGCTAATTGGGTCAAGGGAAGTAAACCTTACATAACATCAGAATTAATTCGCGACATTCTTTTTTTTTTTTTTTTTTTGGCAAATTACGTCACGAGACAAACTAATGAAGTCTGAAGGTTCCAAGGCCCCACTTGACGTGGGACGACAAGGTCTAATTAAGGCGTGACGAAACGCATTTTATTTTACTATTCTTCTCCTCGGTCCCGAGAGACCACCGAGGAGGCGCCGTTTCCAACAATCCTCGTTTCATTGCAATTTGTCCCTCCGCCTTGTCGAGAGAATTTCGCTGTGGCATCAGTTCCCCTCAAAGACGAAATGCCTGGTGGAATCTTTTCTTTTTCTGTGGAATTTGTTTTTGTCTCTGAACGTGAGTTTGTGTCAATTTGTTGAAAGTGTATTGGTATGCTTTACAAATCTTTAAGTAAAGAAAGAAGATGGAATACTTATGAATTTGTATAGGCAAAATGATTCTGTGATATTCTCACATTTTTTCCTTCTAAGAAATTGGCCATTGTATTATTTATTTGTTAACTTATTGGGCTCTGGATTAATTAATTAAACTAATAAATAATTTCTTTATTGCTTACAAAACTGATTAATTTATGCATTAAAACTCTTGCTTGTATAGGAAAAACATTACGAAGAATGGAAAATAGTAATTTTCATCAGCTATTCTGATCTGTCTTTTTATGAAACTCTGGTGTCGCTATTGAAAGGTTTCTGTCAATCTGTTAATTGATGGTGACACTGTAAGTGATAGTAGTTACTATGTTTTTAACTGCACAAGGATGCATTATCTCTCATGATTCTGTAACGCACCATCGGTTATGTAACAAAAACGGAATTTTTTTCGTGTTTGGTCAAAGCCTCATCTATATTTTTCTTGACAGTTTACAATCTCCCTTTCGTGTTATGCCCATTTCAGTAGACTGGTGGTGTTATTCAGAGCAGATTCAGTTTCTCTCTCTCTCTCTCTCTCTCTCTCTCTCTCTCTCTCTCTCTCTCTCTTAAAGGCGATGTTTTTCCACATTCTGTATGTCCCCCCTCTCGAAGATGACCAGATATCGCAGACTTCAAAAACAAAAACAACGGGAACTCGTTTCTTCTTCTTTGCTTTCACATTGCTTTGATATTGTTTATGAAATCCTTTTCGATTGTTGCTGGCCTCCTCAAATTCATTTTATAATAAACAGAAGAGAGAGAAGACTGAAACCCATTCCCATATACAGGACTGCGTCAAAGCACGAAAATATGATCAAACTGTGAATTGGTAAACGCCTAGAAAACTTACTCTAGGGTTAATATATTATTAAGAGTATTTTGTTATATAATTATCATTCCTTGAAATAATTGTGCTCGTAATGGAATAACATTTCATTATAATTTCATGCAAAAATAATATAAACCACGACAAATTCAATAGTAATTATTAAAAAAAAAAAGATTCTCAAGAATCAGGCCAAAAATGTAACGATTAACCATCAACTATTAAACTAACATTTCATCGTATATCAGTATGAATTATGAATAATGAAATATTAATAATTATTACAAATATTTTATCACAGTCATAAACATATCGATTTAAAGCACATACTTAACTAAAATTACATTATACATAAATTTAAATCATTAATAATACGATAACAATTATTCTTATGAAGAAAAAAAATTTAGCTCATTCATGACGACGAATGATAGGCCACAAATCCACTAAAAGCCCAAATGAGAATCTCTGACTCACCACCAAAAACCCAAATGAGAATCTCTGACCGACCACCATAAACCCAAATGAGAATCTCTGACCTACCACCAAAAACCCAAATGAGAATCTCTGACTGACCACCAAAAACCCAAATGAGAATCTCTGACTGACCACCAAAAACCCAAATGAGAATCTCTGACCGACACCAAAAATAAAACCCCAAATGAGAATCTCTGGACTGGACCAACCAAAAACCCAAATGAAGAATCCATCTGGACTGACCACCAAAAATAAACCCAAATGAGGAAATCTCTGACCTTGACCACCAAAAAACCCAAATGAGAATCTTCTGATGACCACCCCCCAAAAACCCAAATGAGAATCTATGACCGCCCACAAAAACCCAAATGGAATCTCTGACCGAACCACCCTAAAAAACCCCAATAAATGAGAATCTCTGACCGACATCCAAAAACCCAAAAAATGAATCTCTGTGAATGAACCACCAAAAACCCAAATGAGAAATCTCTGACCTACCACCAAAAAATAAACCCAAATGAGAATCTCTGGACCTGACCACCAAAAAACCCAAATAAAATGTCGAATCTTCGACCGACCAAAAAACAAAAAAAACCAAAATGAGAATCTCGACTCACACCAAAAACCCCAAATGAGAATCTCTGACCGACCACCATAAACCCAAATGAGAATCTCTGACCTACCACCAAAAACCCAAATGAGAATCTCTGACTGACCACCAAAAACCCAAATGAGAATCTCTGACCGACCACCAAAAACCCAAATGAGAATCTCTGACTACTACCACCAAAAACCCAAATGAGAATCTCTGACCGACCACCATAAACCCAAATGATGGAATCTCTGGATGACCACCAAAAAACCCAAAATGAGAATCTCCGACTGACCACCAAAAACCCAAATGAGAATCTCGACCGACCCACCAAAAACCCAAATGAGGAATGATCGGAATCTCTGACCTCACCACCAAAAAACCCAAATGAGAATCTTGACCACCAATAAACCCAAATGAGAATCTCCTGATCTCTGACCACCAAAAACCCAAAAAGAAATCTCTGATGACCACCAAATGAGAATCTCTGACTGACCACCAACCAACCCAAAAAATGAGAATCTCTGACTGACCACCAAAAACCCAAATGAGAATCTCTGACTGACCACCAAAAACCCAAATAAGAATCTCTGACCGACCACCAAAAACCCAAATGAGAATCTCTGACCACCACCAAAAACCCAAATGAGAATCTCTGACCGACCACCAAAAACCCAAAAAGGAATCTTGACTGACCACCAAAAAACCCAAATGAGAATCTCTGACCTAACCACCAAAAACCCAAAGGAGGAATTCTTGACACCACCAAAAAACCAAATGAGAATCTCTGAATGACCAACCAAAAAAAACCCAAAATGAGAATCTGACTAACCACCCAAAAAAGTCCAAATGAGAATCTCTGACTACACCAAAAACCCAAATGAGAATCTCTGACTGACCACCAAAACCCAAATGAGAATCTCTGACTGACCACCAAAAACCCAAATGAGAATCTCTGACTAACCACCAAACCTCAAATGAGAATCTCTGACTGACCACCAAAAACCCAAATGAGAATCTCTGACTGACCACCAATAACCCAAATGAGAATCTGACTGACTACCAAAAAACCCAAATGAGAATCTCTGACTGACCACCAAAAAACCCAAATGAGAATCTCTGACTGACCACCAAACCCAAATGAGAATCTCTGACTGACCACCAAAAACCCAAATGAGAATCTCTGACTGACCACCAAAAACCCAAATGAGAATCTCTGACTGACCACCAAAAATCCAAATGAGAATCTCTGACTGACCACCAAAAACCCAAATGCGAATCCCTGACATAAAAGAAGAGACAGGAAAATCGCGAAGCCGTTGAATTCATGATGAGATGAATTCGGAAGGAGCAGCAAATGAATTTCTTGGGGGAGGATAGGTGGGAGACGTGGGGGGGGGGGGGGGCACAATGAGATGAAGACGGGAGCAACATGCAAATCTTTTTTTCGCTGAAGGCGCGAAAAAGCTTATCTTTTCTGTCCCACGGTTAAAAAAAATTGCTTTTTTTTTTTTATTTTTCAATTCGATTTTTTTTGGGGGGTGGGGGGTTCACTAAAAGCTTTTCTCATAATTTACGTTGGTTTCCTTTGCTAGGTTTTACTTCGAACGGCACTTTGTCAAGACTGAAAAACTTAATCCCAAATTTCACAAGAATCATTATTGACATTTTCTTTATTTCTATTGGTGAAATTTGTGTTGATGGCAAGGTTCGTCTACTGCATATAAAATGGAATATAATTCCGTGTAAAATGCAATATATCCATCATATATTCTACGTTTTATCCCGAAAAATACATAATATTTTTTTTTCTTTTTGCGAAATTCATAGTAATAATAATTTCAGGCGTTTGAAATAATTACACTATATTGCAATATTTAAAAAACATATTAGACTGAAACAACAGAAATAATATAATTTAAACACATGATTATATATATTTTTAACTCTAACTTAAGCCCCTTATTTTAATATATTTAATTATAAATTAAACCCGCCATTTAAATATTCTTGATTATAAAGCAATTTTTAAAATGTATATTAGCCCGAAACAATAGAAATAATATAAATTAAACACATATTTTTCACTCTAACTTGAACCCCGTATTTTAATACTTCTAATTATAAATTAAACCCACAATTAAAATATTCTTCATAGTAAACCAAATCCAGACTTTTACTATTTTTTGAAAATCCATTTCATGGTGAAGACGTTTCAAAACTGTAGAACCTTTTAATATTTTTAATTGTAAATTAAACCCCCAATTTGAATATTCTTCATTGTAAACCAAATCCAGACTTTTACCAATTTTTGAAAATCCATTTCATGGTGAAGACGTTTCAAAATTGAAGAAACTTTTAATATTTTTAATTGTAAATTAAACCCCCAATTTGAATATTCTTGATTGCAAACCAAATTCAGACTTTTACCATTTTTTTTAATCCATTTCATGGTGAAGAAG
>NC_061090.1:32444146-32459146 GCF_015104395.2 Macrobrachium nipponense | reverse complement strand
TATATGTTTTACTTGTATTTTGAGATATCATACACCTTAGATTGGGACATGGTAAAGTTTCTGTATTTCATCAGCACATACAAAATAAACGATTAATGAAATAACTTATAATACGGACATAGAATCTTTATAAACAATTTACTAAGTTTTTGTTATATGATACACAATAGATTCGGCCGAGTTAAAGTTTATATATTTCATCAGCATTGGATAAGGTGTGATCCGACCTCCAGCTTACTCGGGACGCATGCAAGATATTCCCCTAACGCATAAGTTGAAAACATTATATTCCTTATTTTTTACGTAAATTAAAACGTGCTAAAATCTAGTCAAATAGAGCCTGGTTTCACCAAAGAAATATAAAATGAATATGCTACACTTTCTTAGAAATAATTTTTGTGTACTGTTTAACAAGAAGATAATTTTTTTTTTTACATTTTCATTACAATAAATAAATCATAAATACGATCTTTAACTCAATGCCAAACTACTTCATCAGACCTTTTTAGGCTCTTTCATAGACCTTTCTTACCACCCTTAACAACAACAAAGTGTAGGTTTACTCCCCAAGTAAGTGAAAAATAAACGAATTAGGGAATGAATTTTGATATAGACCTTTCTCATTATTACTGAGCATTTCAGAGTTACAATGAGACACATTTAGCGAATAAAAAAAAAGGACTACTCGCATAAACCCTTAGCGAGTACTGACGTGTCCTTGTGGCTAAGAATCTAAAATTAATAGACCCTCTAGGATGTGAAACAGGAACCAAATCAGCTCCTCTGCAGGGGAAATATACCTCGAAGGATGTCGACGGAGGCGATGAAATGTCTGGGGACGAGCGACTTGATTGCATGACACCACTTGCCACTGCAACATGAAAATGAGTTTATCCACTTTCCCCATATTGCGCTATATGTCTCTCTCTCTCTCTCTCTCTCTCTCTCTCTCTCTCTCTCTCTCTCTCTCTCTCTCCAAGTTCAACAAACACCGCCCTCCATTCTCTCTCTCTCTCTCTCTCTCTCTCTCTCTCTCTCCACCCTAGGTCAACAACACCACACGCCCCACTATCTCTCTCTCTCTCTCTCTCTCTCTCTCTCTCTCTTTTGTCTGATAAATTAATCATTATTAATTTATCAAACAAACCAGTGGATAGTGCTACGACAGCGGCTTTGGGATATGGGTTAAGCTTTGGTGTATTTAATGGTAACCTGGACTGTGTCGACATCTCAGAATCCTTTTGTTATTTAGAAAAATTTAATCAAAACCTATGCCGTGATGATATCAATATTTGTAAAGGTATTGTGTATGGTGCTATGAGTAAACCTTCTCCCCCTAATGTACCCGTGAGATTTCTCCAGGGTTTTAAGAAAATTAAAGAAGACGAAACAGTGAAAGTGACAAAGGCAGATAAATCTAATGCAGTGGTAATAATGAATAAAAGTGACTATATAAGGAAAATAATGATATTGCTAAATGATACTGATACTTATACGAAACTGAGGTCTGACCCAACACAGACGGTGAACTCCCATTTTAATAAACGAATTGAATCCATTTTGAAGGGCTTAGACCATTTAATTAAACAGTTTACACCGCAATGCGCATCCCTACCTTATATGTATGGTTTAGTCAAGACCTAAAATCAATAACCCTATCAGACCATTCATTATTTCAGTGGGCTCAGTTACGTATATTTGATCTAAATGGCTTGTAAAAATTCTTACTCCTTTGGTAGGAAACATTTCTAACACGAATGTTAAAAAGAATGTTGATTTTATAACAAATTGAATAGTTTAAATTTGAATTTTGATTTTAATATGGTTAGTTTTGATGTTGTCTTTTTTTTACAAAAGTGCCTGTAGATTCCTTACTTGAATATTTGGAGGAGGAATTAGAACGTCATGATATTCCCTTAAGTGTAGCAAACCTCATTAGTCTCATAAGGTTATGTATCAAAGATAGTAAATTTGGTTTTAATGGTGAAATTTTTGTACAAAAGTTTGGCATGGCTGTGGGTAATCCCTTATCTCCTGTCCTTAGCAATATTTACATGGAATTTTTTTAGACAAAACTCTTACCAAGAATTTTGCCCCAAAAAGTTATTTGGTTTAGATATGTTGGATGATATCTTCTCTATTTGGCCAGCTCACGAAAATCTCCAGGAATTCCTTAATAATCTCAATAATTTAGTCCCTTCTATAAAATTTACTGTAGAGGAAGAAAGAAATTGTAATTTAAATTTTCTTGATGAAATTAAAACTATTTATGATATTGCAATGAAACTTAAATACCCAGGGACTTTTGTAGATGTTGCATGGAAAGGAGCCAGAAAAACATTTTATTCAACTAATGACGAACTTGAATTTAGTAGTGCATAAAATTCTAAAAATTACCTTATTGATAATAAAAGGTTTTTAGATATTCCTAGAATTTTAAAGCTTTTTAACATAAATGTTGTTTTCAGTAATATTAATGGCAAGAGTTTAGTAATCAAAAATTCTCCTAAAGATCTTCTAGGCTACATATATGAAATTCCTTGCAAAAAGTGTTATAAAGTCTATTACGGACAGACCAGTAAATCTCTTTCACAACGTCTCAAACAGCATCAATATTCTGTGAGAACTGGACAAATATCAAATGCATTATTCATACATATGAGAGATTTAGACCATCCTATTAACCGGAGTCAAGCAAGAGCCTTAATCCCATGTAATGACACAGTTAAAAGGAATATCATTGAATCTTGTTTTCATCAAGTCAAACAATAGAAATGTTCTAATTTAAGTCTTGTTTATTTGAACTGGATGCTTTCATAATGTAAAAAATTGTAGATAAATATAAGCAATAAAATTAATATATTCAGTTTTTATATGTTTTGAACTGTAAAGAAACTTTGTAATTTCGGTTAGGGTCAAATCTGTTTAGGTTTGTGACCGTGTGATGTCCGATAATCCTGGATTATCTCTTTTAATTTTTACCCTTTTGACAATTAATCATCTGGTATTCTTGATCTTGTTTGTACCTGAGACCTTTCTCTCAAGTTGTCCTTCATTAGCTCCTTGACAATGTCTGAGTAAAGTCGAAAACGCTTGGATTTCTGACTATCATTTTCCTGTGGGATTCGCTTATATATATATATATATATATATATATATATATATATATATATATATATATATATATATATATATATATATATGCTTAAAAAATCACATTAGATGCACATGACTTCATTAATAATCAAATACCACAGGAAAATGATAGTCAGAAATCCAAGCGCTTTCGTCTTTACTAAGACATTGTCAAGGAACGAATGAAAATACAATTGGAGAGAAAGTTATCAGGTAAACAACAATCAAAAATACCAGATGGTTAATTGTCAAAAGGTTGAAAGTTAAGAAGATAATCCAGGATTATCGGATATCACACGATCACAAACCAAAACAGATTTAACCCTAATAGAAACTATAAATTATCTGTACAATTCAAAACATGTAAAAACTGAATATATTAATTTGGTTGCTTATATTTATCTACAACTTTTTTTCATTATGAAGGCATCAAGTTTAAATAAACCAAGACTTAAATTTAGAACAATTCCCTTATTTGACTTGATGAAAAACAAAATTCAATGATATTCCTTTTTACTTGTGGCATTACATGGATTAAGGCTCTTGCTTGACTCCAGTTAATAGGATGATCTAAATCTCTCATATGTACAAATGCATTCGATATTTGGTCAGTTCTCACAGAATATTGGTGCTGTTTGAGACGTTGTGAAAGACACTTACCGGTCTGTCCGTAATAGACTTTATCACACTTTTTGCAAGGAATTTCATACATGCAGCCTGGAAGATCTTTAGGAGAATTTTTGATTACTAAACTCTTGACATTAATATTACTGAAAACAACATTTATGTTTAAAAAGCTTTAAAAAATCTAGGAATATCTAAAAAAAACAAAAAAAACAATTTCATCATTAGGGTAATTTTAAGATGTTATGCTTACTAAATTCAAGTTTGTCATTAGTTAAATAAAATGTTTTCCTATCTCTTTACCATGCCACATCTACAAAAGTCCTTGTGCATTTAAGTTTCAATGCAACATCATCAATGTTTTAATCTCAGCGTCAATAAACTGCGGGCTACAGACATGTGAAGCTCTTAGGAACATCCCAGAAAAAACAGAGAATTTAACATTTTGATGGTGACTGGAGTAGTAATGAACAAAAGCGGCAATGTTAGTTGATTTTCGAAAGACTGAAAAGGTGAAATTTCTATAATTTCTATGGACAGTTGAATCAACAGTATCCAAATTACAATTTTCTTCCTCCTCTACAGTAAATTTTATAGAAGGGACTAAATTATTGAGATTATTAAGGAATTTCCTGGAGATTTTTGAGAATTAGCCAAATACAGAAAATATCATCCACATAACTAACTTTTTGGGGCAAAATTCTTGGTAAGGGTTTTGTCTAAAAAAAAATTCTATGTAAATATTGCTAAGGACAGGAGATAAGGGATTACCCATAGCCATGCCAAACTTTTGTACAAAAAAATCCCCATTAAAACAAAATATACCATCTTTGATACATAACCTTATGAGACTAATGAGGTTTGCTACAGTTAAGGGAATATCATGACTTTCTAATTCAATCCTCCTAATATTCAAGTAATCATCTATATATATACTATATATATATATAAATATATATATATATATATATATATATATATATATAATAATATATATATATATATAGAGAGAGAGCGAGAGAGAGAGAGAGAGAGAGAGAGAGAGAGAGAGAGAGAGAGAGAGAGAGAGAGAGAGAATACAGATTTTTCATATACGATGGATTATAAAGTCGTAAATTCCTCACTTACATATGAACAAGCAGTTTCTGAAAAGCATAAGAAAGATTCATGACCATATCCTATATCTTTCGCTGAGAGAGAGAGAGAGAGAGAGAGAGAGAATAGAGAGAGAGAGAGAGAGAGAGAGAGAGAGAAAAGTGGGGAATTAGACTAATACTCAAACGATGATATATCTTGCTTTGTGGATAAAGGAATCAAATATTTATTAGGCAAATCTCTGCTGCAGGGTCGACTTACCACGAAATTCACGACCGGTGGAATATAATTCACCAAATATTCCGAGAATGAACGAAGATTTCGTTTTTGAGAGACTGAGAGAAAATATTTCGCTTATTCCTTGATGGATTAATATGACTTTGTGTTTTTATATCGCATATCGGTTCTGTTTTCGAAGGAAGTATCATTTACGTGGCATTCGCGAATATTTCTCGCCCGCCAACTTCGGCGAGAAGCGTGCCGTTTAATACTTTGTGGTTTATGAGACTTGAATTATTCTCCACGAGACTGAAATATCCAATTTCGCTGATTAAAGGTCGTGATTTACAGATTATCCTCTACGACGATAAAGGAACGAAAAGGTTGCTTTCACTTAGCGTAATCATTTCCATTTCAAAGTACTTAGGAAGACCAAACGTTTTAGTATTCAAATAAGAGTATTTTTGCCGTTTCTACTTTCCTGACATTATTCTATTAGATATAATCGTGAATGTGAAAGATTCTCTTAAATGAGATATGATAAATAAAAGTATTTTTGCCTCATCTGCTTTGCTGATAACGTTACAATAGATGTGATTAGTGTATAGGACAGATTCTCTTAAATGAGAAGCGATAAATTGCCTAAATTATACTTAGAGCCATCAAACATATATAATCAGTGAATATTAAAGATTTTCTTAAATAAGATTCGATAAATAAAAGTCCCCTTACTTTAATGCTTTGCTGATAGCGTTACAATGGATATGATTAGTGAAAATGAAAGAATCTCCTGAGTGAGAAGTGATAAATTGCCTATATTATACTGACAGCCTTCAAACGAATATAATTAGTGAGGATTCAAGATTTTCTGAAATAGAAAAGTAAACTCGACAAGTACATCAAACAAAACATTCTGTTTGTTATGCTCCTTCTCCTGTGTTTGTTCGATTACAACGAATTAATTAATGATTACATGAACCCTTATCAAATTATCATTAAGAAAACTCATCTAGTTTAATTTCGAAAAGAATGATCCGATATGGCCTTGATTATATTTAAGCTACTGATTTCATTTTGTGTGTTACCTTTCATTTCAGATATTTGCTTGAGTGTAAAAATACGAATCAAACCTCATTGAGAGAGAGAGAGAGAGAGAGAGAGAGAGAGAGAGAGAGAGAGAGAGAGAGAGACCATCAACACTTCTCCCTGCCTTCTGCCACCAAGTTCCTGAAATTTGAGATCCATGAACCCACGTGTTTTCATGGCAATTTAAAAAGACAATTAAAAAAAACACTGGACAACAAATTGAGAAAACGAAGAAGATAAAAGGGTTGGAAAAACTAAAACTAAATAAACGGATAAATAAAACGAGTCTAACAGGCCTCAAAGGCTTTACTGGTCCACCCAACAACAGCAAAGACCTTGTTTCCACCGATCGAGAGAGGCAGGCGTGGGAACAGAAATGTAATTAGACTCGGGCGAAAAAGAGGAAACAATTAGGACCCACGAAGAGTAAATGACAAGTTACTCCCATTACTTTCCCTTTCAGCTAGTTTACCCTAATTTATGACGGCTCCTCCCCCCTCTCTCTCTCTCTCTCTCTCTCTCTCTCTCTCTCTCTCTCTCTCTCTCTCATGAAATTTGCGAGAAAAATGCAGGGAGCAAATTAATGAGCTGGAATTAATCTCTCTCTCTCTCTCACTCTCTCTCTCTCTCTCTCTCTCTCAGGAAATTTACGGGACAAATCAGGGAGAATTATTGTTGAGTCTGCAACTAATCTCTCTCTCTCTCTCTCTCTCTCTCATATATATAGATATATATATATATATATATATATATATATATATATATATATGGGAAATATATATATATATATATATATATATATATATATATATATATATATATATATATATAATTTCCCTGGGGTGTCATAAGTGATATTCATTGTTAAATGCAAATAAAAGAATTTGCTCTCTCTCTCTCTCTCTCTCTCTCTCTCTCTCTCTCTCTCTCTCTCTCTCTCTCTCTTTTCTCTCTCTCTCTATGTTTTTAATTTATTTATTTATTTTGTGAAATAGGCAGAAAGTGACAAAATTATAAGGATTCACTTGAAAGCATTTCTGGTTGCCTGCGTTCACATTAGTGTCGGAATTATAATAAAATGTTCCCGTGATAATTATTCCCATTAATAATAATCATGTTTAGAGAGAGTCGTATGTTAGTTACTCATTTTATGAGTATTAGGCGAATGAACTTCCTGATTCACCTCCCTCTCTCTCTCTCATATATATATATTATATATATATATATATATATATATATATATATATATATATATATATATATATATGAGAGAGAGAGAAATTCATTATTTGTGTTATTTGATATCAACAACCGAAACACTAAATAAAGAAGTGTCACAAAAAACCCCTCCTATTGGAAATTTAACAGAAAACTGGCTTAAGAAGAGTTACACAGCTCCGGGTTCTTTTTTTGTATAATGTTTATTTATGTGTATATGTAACTTGGGAAGTGGAGGGTTGGAAGGGGGGTTGACTCCCTCTGGTCGGGAGTTGTTTTGAGATAAAGATGGAATCAAGAGTGGTTAAACATTTTTCTTGCCTGGCACCAGTGCCAAATTTCCCTGGGTGTCATAAGTGATATTCATTGTTAAATGCAAATAAAAGAATTTGCTCTCTCTCTCTCTCTCTCTCTCTCTCTCTCTCGTCTCTCGTCTCTCTCTCTCTCTCTCTATGTTTTAATTTATTTATTTATTTTTGAAATAGGCAGAAAGTGACAAAATAATAAGGATTCACTTGAAAGCATTTCTGGTTGCCTGCGTTCACATTAGTCGTGGAATTATAATAAAAATGTTCCCGTGATAATTATTCCCATTAATAATAAATCATGTTAGAGAGAGTCGTATGTTAGTTACTCATTTTATGAGTATTAGGCGAATAGAACTTCCTGATTCACCTCCCTCTCTCTCTCATCATATATATATATATATATATATATATATATATATATATATATATATATATATATATATATACTAATTTTATGAGTATTAGGCGAATAGAACTTCCTGATTCACCTCCCTCTCTCTCTCTCATATATATATATATATATATAATATATATATATATATATATATATATATATATATATATATATATATATATATATATATAATATATATATATATATATATATATATATGAGAGAGAGAGAGGGAGGTGAATCAGGAAGTTCTATTCGCCTAATACTCATAAAATGAGTAAACTAACTACAGACTCTCTCTAACATGATTTATTATTAATGGGAAATATATCACGGGAACATTTTATTTTATATAATTCCGACACTAATGGAAAAGGAACGCAGGCAACCAGAAATGCTTTCAAGTGAATCCTTATTATTTTGTCACTTTCTGCCTATTTCAAAAATAAATAAATAAATTAAAACATAGAGAGAGAGAGAGAGAGAGAGAGACCTTTACAGACCTTACCTTACAGACCTTACATCTGTTCGGGTTGCCCCAGGTCCCTCAGTGTGAGGCACCTCTAATGTCTACCACCAGAGAGTTGACTAGTACATCTTCCGGTATATTTTGTATCTTCCAATCTTGGATGGTCTGGGATGCAGTTTAGATATTTGTCGAGCTTATTCTTAAACACATCTACGCTCACTCCTGATATATTCCTCAGATGAGCTGGCAACGCATTGAAATAGACGCTGCATTATCGTGCTGGGTGCGTAGTGGATAATGTCTGTGTGCTTTCTTATTTTTTTCCTGGTATATTTTTGCACTATTAATCTACCTCTGCTTGCTCTTTCTGATATTTTTAGTTTCCATGATATTTTTTCTGCTATTCCTTCTATCTGTTTCCCTGCCTGAATTATCATGTAGCGTTTCTCTTCTCCTTTCCAGACTATATAATTTTAAGGAATTGTAGTCTTTCCCAGTAGTCTAGGTCCTTAACTTCTTCTATTCTAGCTGTAAAGGACCTTTGTACACCTCTCTATTTGTGCAATATCCTTTTGATAGTGTGGGTACCATATCATATTGCAATATTCAGTGGACTACGAACATATGTTTTATAAAGCATAAATCATGTGTTCAGCTTTTCTTGTTTTGAAGTGCCGTAACAACATTCCATTTTTGCTTTACATTTTGCCAACAGAGTTGCTATTTGATCATTGCATAACATGTTCCTATTCATCATCACACCAAGGTCTTTAACTGCTTCCTTATTTGTGATGGTCTCATTATTTAGGTCCCTTATATGCATATAGCTTTTCTTTCTCTGTCTCCATAATTTATTGATTCAAATTTATCAGAGTTAATACCATCCTATTTACCTCTGCCCAATCATATACTTTGTTAAGGTCTCTTTGTAGAGCGTTCCTATCTTCATCACAAGTAATTTCTCTACTTATTCTTGTGTCATCTGCGAAACTACTCACTACCGAATCCTTAACATTATTGTCTATGTCTTCAATCATAATAACAAACAGTATTGCAGCTAACACCGTACCTTGCGGCACACCGGATATTAACCTTGGCTTCATCCGATTTCTCGTCGTTTTGCAATAACTATCTGTTTTCTGTTGTGTAAAAATTCTTTTAACCATCTTCCTACTTTATCCACGATATTGTGTTTCTAATTTTCTTCGCTAATATATTATGGTCTACTTTATCAAAAGCTTTTGCAAAGTCTAAATAAACCACATCTGTTTCATTTCCGCTTTTCATATTTTTGAATATGTTTTCACGGTGGACTAACAGTTGGGTTTGTGTACTTTTTTCCGGGTACGAAACCAATGTTGTCCTTTATTAAACAAATTATTTTTTATTAAATGTTTCATAATATTTTTCTTCATTACCCTTTCATACACTTTCATTATATGTGATGTTAGACTCACAGGCCTATAATTACTTACTTGCCTCTTAGTCTTGATCCACTTTTGAAAGTAGGGGTAATATACGCTAATTTGTGCTCATCATATATCTTGCCTGTATCTACACTTTGTCTTAAATAATATTGCAAGTGGCTTTGCGATAGAATGAACTACTTTCTTTAACAAAATAGCAGGAATTCCATCAGGCCCTGCAGCAGCTCCATTTTTAATTTCATTAATAGCCTGCACAATAATCAGCTTCATTAATATCTATGTCAGCTAAATATTCACTATTTTTCATCCCTTACTTCTATATCATTATCTTCATTATCTATTCTAGGGGTGAATTCTCTCTTATATCGTTCTGCCAGTATGTTGCAAATTTCTTTTTTTTATTCGTTAATCTCCCTTCAATTCTCAGAGGGCCTATTTCTATTCTTCTTTTATTCATCTTCTTCGCATATGAGTATAATAGTTTGGGGTTTTGCTTGATATTTAATAGGGTTTTTTCTTCCCGTCCCGTTTTTTTCAGTTTTTTTCTTCCATTCGTCCCGTTTTTCATTTTCTTTTGATTGTATAATCTTTTTTTCTGCATTTTCTATCTTACTTTTAGTTCTATAACTTTCCATGCATTTTTTTCTTTTGCAAGACCTTTTTTCCACTTTCTGATTTTCTGGAACAAGATTCTTCTGTCTCTTGGTATGCATGAATGATGTTTACTTTTCTTCTTCGGTATATATTTTTCCACTATTATCTCCAATATATATAATATCTCCGTATTTACCCTTATGTCATCATTTACGAAAATGTTATCCCAATCTTTGTTTAATTCTTCATTAATTTCTGACCATTTTATATTTTTACTGTAGAAGTTGTATTTTCCATATCCTTCCACTTTTTCATTTCTTGCTTATCTCTATTTTTCACTTGCTTTGGAATGAACTGTTAATTCTATGACATTATGGTCTGAAATACTCGCATTATAAACTATTATTTTTCTTTAACATAATTCATCTCGTTCACAAATACTAGGTCTAAAGTATTTTCCTTTCTTGTTGGCAGGTGATTTATTTGTTGAATGTTGTATTCTAGTAGCATATCTAATAGCTTTTCAAATTGCCTCTTATCTTCTGCACTACTATTACTCTCTTTTTTATATGTATAAGTACAACACAATCTCCTATTCGCTCTTTCCATTCTACGAAGGAAAGTTGAAGTCACCAGATAGGAGAATAGTCCAGTCCTTGTGATTTCTACATATATCATCCAATTTTTCAATTATTAAGTCAAACTCTTTAGTATTAGGAGGTCTATATATTACTATGTTTCATCAATTTTTCAGATTCAAATTCTACGCTATTAGTTCACATTCTGAGTTACTATAGTTTTTCATATATTTTTCCTTGTTTTTGTCTTTCCATATATTGCGGTTCCCCCTTGATTCCTATTTTTTCTATCTGATCTATAAGTTTGGAACCCTTTTATTTGATCATCATTCCCAGTCTCTTGGAATACCAGGTTTCACTTATATTCATTATATCTATTTTCTTTTCATTTTGGGTTAGTTCTTCTAAGTACTCTATTTTTCTTTTTGAGTTACTCGTAACTAAACCCTGCGCATCATCACTATGATGGTTTGCGTGTTTTCTCCTTCATTTAATACTGATAGTAATAAGGATTTTCCCATGTCTCTTTCCTGTTCTGGTATGTTGTTCTTTTTTTCATTTCCAGAAATTCTGACATTAAAAAATCCAACTTTTTCCATAATATTTGAGAGAGAGAGAGAGAGAGAGAGAGAGAGAGAGAGAGAGAGCAAATTCTTTTATTTGCATTTAACAATGAATATCACTTATGACACCCCAGGGAAATTTGGCACTGGTGCCAGGCAAGAAAATGTTTAACCACTCTTGGTTCCATCTTTATAATTTTCTCAAAACAACTCCCCACCAGAGGGAGTCAACCCCCCTTCCAACCCTCCACTTCCAAGTTACATATACACATAAATAAACATTATACAAAAAGAACCCGGAGCTGTGTAACTCTTCTTAAGCCAGTTTTCTGTTAAATTTCCAAGGAGTGGTTTTTTGTGACACTTCTTTATTTAGTGTTTCGGTTGTTAATATCAAATAACACAAATAATGAATTTCTAGAAATCATAAGATTAAATCTGGGTTCTACTGATTTTTAGTTTTATGTAAAAAAAAAAAGCGCCGGCTTTGCCTATCCGTCCGCACTTTTTTCTGTCCGCATTTTTTCCCGCCCTCAGATCTTAAAAACTACTGATGCTAGAGGGCTGCAAATTGGTACGTCGATCATCCAGTCTCCAATCATTAAACATATTAAATTACAGCCCTCTAACATCCACGAAACTTTAACCACCACCGGGCTGGTGGTTAGTTTCGTGGGCCACGTCTAATACGGCATTATACCGAAACCACGAAAGATAGATTTGTTTTTGGTGGCCTTGATTATACCCTGTAGCGGTTGTTTAGAAAACTCAATTCCGCAGAAGAATCTTCGGCGTATTTTTTATTTTTGTTATTTAAACTCCCAACTTGAATACTCCTAATATTAAACAAGTTTTCTGCGTAAATCTTCACTTTCACTTACTCTACACACAGACTACTTTCACATTTTCCTTCACCAAAAAAATCCTAATTTAGTTCTTATGCAAATGCTTCGCATCGATCATTATTCCAACTACTGGATATAACAGCATTCGCTGTAGACCCATTAACTGCTAAAGAAAGTAGTTATTAAGTAGCAACCTTTCACACGAGTGGACATGAAGGGCGTAGGACGTAAAAATAAGTTATATGGACACTAAAACACGTGACATGCGATCTGCGTTTGTAGAAAAATCTTTGCGTGTCTGTGGCTTTACATTAAGGCACAATCTGGAAGAGAAATAATTCTTTATGATATTTCGTTGAGCAAGATCTCTCACCAACCTAGGTATCTCTTTGTTTGTTTGTTTGTTTGTATTGTGTTTTCACGTTTCATGGAACCAGGGGTTATTCAGCAACGGGACCCACGGCTTTAGGTGACTTCCGAACCACGTCGAGAGTGAACTTTTATCACCAGAAATACACATCTCTCACACCTCAGTGAAATGCCCGAGAAACAAAATCGCGGCCACCGAGGTGGCAGGTCAAGACCATACCGATCACGCCACTGAGGCGCTTAAAGTATCTCTTTGATTTCGTATTGTTTAAATCTTTGGAGCCTTTAGGCCCAGACAACCTTATGGAGAACAGATTTTATTTTACTAAATAAATCTCTTCCGTTTGGCGTTTTATGATTATCAGAAACCTTTAGGTCTCGACGACCAGAAATGGCTAAAAATACAAACGTTGTAACGAGGTATAAAAGCAATGTTCAGAATCGCGTTCATTTCGTGGTGAGTCTTTCACATTCCAAAACCTCTATTTCCCGTGACGACGAAACTCTCGCTTTGCCATCTGCGCAAATTGACAGCGGTGATCATTGGCCACGAAATATTTTCAACTTCCGAAGTTAATAGGGTGATGGCTGAGAGTCGGTTTTCCGGTCCTTTCGTGACGCCGGTCCTTTTCGTGACACACACACACACACGCAGACGATGAGGACGACTAGCCTGTAACTTTTCCAATGAAATAAAATATTCTCCGTTAAGGCCTGTCCACACGAGCGGGCCTGATCGGCGTGCTCAAGGGTTGACGGGCAAATTCTGGCGGGTTTACCAGTGAATGTTGTCCACACGGGTGAGGCGATGGAGAGGTGTTTGTGCCCGACGATGTCAGTAGTGTGTTCAGTGTGGTACAATAAACATGGTACCTACCGCAAAGAAGAAGAAGATATTGTGTAGCATGATAATTGCTTTGTGTGTGATGAAAAAGAAAAAAGAAGAGAATATGGTTAAAAGAATGGCTCAGTAAAAGAAATGTATATGGTTAACGTACGTCTGCCAGGGTCGAAGCTCAAGCCATCGGGCACCACCATGGTGATTTCGCTACAATACCCATCGGGCAATTTGACGGTTTGCCCGTCAAGTGTGGCCGTTAGAGGGGAAGTCCGCCGATGAGGCCCGGTCGTGTGGACAGGCCTTTAGACACACCATCCGGTTTAAATGAGGTCCTGTGTCCGCCCTCAGATCATAAACACTACTGAGGCTGGAGGGCTGCAAATTGGCGCGTTGATCATCCACCATCCAATCATCAAACATTCCAAATTGCAGCCCTCTACCCTCAGTAGTTTTTATTTGATTTAAAGCTCAAGTTAGCCATAATCGTGCGTATGGCAACTATATAGAGCACGTCACCGGTCCTTGATATTACGATGTACTGAAAACTCGAGGAATTTTTTGTGCCTATAATAATTGCACTAAAAAATACTTCCCGTCACTAGGAACGTAAACTGGAATAGCAACAGGGGGCGTACAGGAACGCCCTTGTCGAATTCCACAACAGGGGTTAATTGGATTCCTTAATTGAGTTCCCAAAGTTTTAGTTCCTCAATGGTATTTTGGTCCGGGCTTTGAATCTTTTCCCTCTCCGAACTTCCACCGGTGTTTTTATTTTGGATTTTTACAAAGAATCGACGGAGTTCCGCAATAAAGTACGAATATTTATATGCGTTTTAATACAGGAGTATAAGGCCTTTCCAAGAGCATTTGGCAAAAGCCTTTTGAGAAACGTATTCATTTATATATTCGAAGCATAATTTGGCAATTTCGTGTTTCTTTTCGCTCGACTACAAAGCTGTGGTTTTAAGAAAAATTCTGATACTTTCACAAAATATCAAGGGATTTCCACGAGTATTTGGCAAAAGCCTTTTGAGAAAAGTGCTCATTCATAGTCGAAGTATAATTTGGTTATTTCGTGTTTATTTTCACTCGATTACAAAGCTTTGGTTTTAAGAAAAATTCTGATACTTTCACTAAATATAATTTGGGTCTTTCTCATTTATTTTCACTCTACTACAAAGCTTTGGTTTTAAGAACAATTCTGATACTTTCGTAAAATATAATTTGGGTATTTC
>NC_061090.1:32416437-32428937 GCF_015104395.2 Macrobrachium nipponense | reverse complement strand
CATTTCCCTTCTTTCTTTCCTTACATTTTTTGCTTTGTTTCATTCCATTCTCCTTCTTTTTCTTTACTTTTTTTTTGCCTTGTTTAATTTCATTTTCCTTTTTTCTTTCATTACGTCTTTTCTTCCCTTTTCCATTTCCATTCACAAAAATATTTTGGAAAGCGAGAAAGCCTGAACTCGAGATAGGGCAAGCAAAATCAAAATTCCCCCTGTAATCAACTCACCAAATGTTCCTTGCAGGAGAATTGGATTTGTGCATCAACTAACCTAATCACCTTCTCCTTCCACCGGCCTTCAAAAAATCCCCTTAACTTCCTGATTTCAACTTCTTATTGTCCAATTCTTCCGATAAAAGCAAGGTCAGGACAAATCCCTTCGTAATTGAGAAAGCAGGTGTAAACGAATCCTTGGATTATTTGCTTTTTTAAGGAAGCCCACTCTTACTTGATGAATCCTGCTCGAAGATGGTTGTTACAGGAAGTCTTTGGGATCAAATGGAGTGGTTCTGTACTTTCATTACTCCCCTTACATTCACTTGTAGTTATTCTCTCTCTCTCTCTCTCTCTCTCTCTCTCTCTCTCTCTCTCTCTCATTGAGTTGGGACTACTTAATATTGTTCAAATGGGATAGCTTAATGTCCTTTCCTTTAAATCAGTTAACTATATTGCAATGGATTTCTCTCTCTCTCTCTCTCTCTTCTCTCTCTCTCTCTCTCTCTCTCATTTTGGGCTACTTAATATCTATTCAAATGGGAAAGTTTTAGATTTTCCCTAATTCAGTTAATTATATTTCGATGGATTTCGCTCTCTCTCTCTCTCTCTCTCTCTCTCTCTCTCTCTCTCTCTCTCTCTCTTCCTTAAAGAAATCAGATTGAATGCGAATTTCTATACAGCCTTTCTTGTGTATACTGTCGTACTGAAATAATTCTTGTCAAAATCTCTACGTTTAACTTCCAACTAAATTTCGTGCTATCACTGATTAACCCCAATTAGAGCTAATTGTTATCTTTTTATGAAGTATTTTCTTGCGTCGTGTGGGTGTATATTAGAGCGTTAAAATGCTTGAACTAATTGCAGTGAAAAAGCAAGTGAAAATGCACCAAAGTGGCTTGTTCTTTATCGTTGCCAGACGTACGATTATGGCTATATTTAACATTAAATAAAATAAAAACTACTAAGGCTGGAGGGCTGCATTCTAGTATCTTTGATAATTGAAGGGTGAATTATTAACATACCAATTTGCAGCCGTCTAGCCTCAGTAGGTCTCAAGATCTGAGGGCGGACAGAAAAAGTGCGGACGCAGAGGTAAAGCCATCTCAATAGTTTTCTTTTACAGAGAACTAGAATTAAAATAGACTCTATTACAGCCATAGCTCTTTTAATAAAACGCTTCCGTTATATACTTTCGTCCTCAGTAAAGAGCGGTGTTGAGAGTTTAGATGGATATAGGAAGAAAAGTCCTTTAATATTAACCAGAAGTTTCCAAAGTATAAGACGAGAAGGAGCTGTAGGTATCAGGGACCTGACACCCCCTACCCCCTCCCACTACCCCATCCCTTCTCTTACTCCTTTTACCTCCTTCTATATTATTGGTTCTGTATTTTTTGTTTTTTTAAATCCGCTCTCTAAGTCAGGAGAGTCCTTTCACAGTTATAGAAACAAATAACTTTCAATTAATCTCTCCAAATTTTAAATCTTATCCTTTCTATGTTAGAATGCTCTTCTAAATCCTTCTGGTCAACGGAGAACTTCCATTTCATTTCTCTTTGATATAAGGACACTGCATCGAAGAGTTATTTTTGGATCCCAAGAGAACATAATGTTAACGTCGTGAATTTCAGTCACATCTTCCTTGAACTAGTCTAGTGCTTGAATCAGTTAGTCATATCCCCTCCTAATGCTCTCTCTCTCTCTCTCTCTCTCTCTCTCTCTCTCTCTCTCTCTCTCTCTCTCTCTGTGCTGTTTCTGGTTCATATCCTTTTTCTTTATATCCATGTCCATTTCTTTTGAGCAACTTATAATCATTGCCTCTTTTTTTTCAAATAATTTAATCGCATTGCCTCTATTGATTAAGTCATTTTCATCTTGGTCACCTGAAGTGTTCTTAAATGCTAGCTGTGTTAGAATGGGTAATTACCAAGTGTTCATTGAAGAATTCTAATATTTGTAAAAGTGAATCTGGTGAAATATCTTTGTTTTTATCTTTCAAGAACGCGTTACTCAATCTCTTACAAATTTTTGTTGACCCTCTCTTGGCAACAGCGTTTAAGCAAGACCTGTTTTCTCCGTCAGCAGAGACCAAAGAAAACAGAGCTTTCCCCGACGATATTAATCAAATCCCTCATCCGTGAGATGTTGCCCCTAAAGAGAATAACAACGCAAGACGAAATAATATTTCTAGCCTCTCTCGGGACTGGTCAAGTTGTTTTACCTTTTATAGTCGCATGCAAGCGATTCTAGTCTTATGTTTTCTGGTTTTATTCTTTATAGAAGTTTTTAATTCAAGAATTAAATTGCACGTTGCTGACGATCATTAAGTGATGGGGTTAATTATCATTACCCTACCTAAGCCATCTTAACCTGGGGTAACCTTCACACTTGTTTAAAATGTAATTGAGTCTACCTGGATGAGCTGCCCTTTGTATGATTTATGAAGATTTGGATGTGAACACAAGCAAGCAAGCACTGAGGCTCTATCAGCCATTCAGGGCTTGAGACAGTGACATGGGCGCCGGGGCGGGGCGGGGGGGGGGGGGGGGGGGGGGGGGGGGGGGGGGGGGGGGGTGGGGGGGGGGGGGGGAGGAGGAGATGGGTTGGAGGGAGACGTTGTTGGATAGAGAGTTGGAATAAAGGCAGTTAGAATGGAGGTAAAATATAAAGGATAAACGTTACGTTTATAATACCAAAACTATACTCCGTTTTTTTCCATCTGTCCATCCGCCTGTGGTGTTTTTGTATGGTAATACTGCGTCCCGGGCTTTAGATAGTTACATTCAGCTTACATTCAACGATTATGATAATATCCTATTTCGAATATTAACGGTGTAATTTGCATACATTAAATTATTAAAACACTTTTCAGTTGCTAATGTACACCCAGATATCCTTTTATTTACCTAAAACTTACACATAGCGTAACTATCTAAAGCCCAGGACGCAGCTTACCATACAAAAACACCACAGGCGGATGGACAGATGAAAAAAAAAAAGAGAGTATAGTTACTTAAACTTTAGTACTATAAACCTCCAAGAATGAGATCGTTAAAGAAACTTTGCTACCTTGAGTGACTAATCTTTGGGTGGCTGTTTAATATTGTACGTTTTAACTGACAAATGTTGTCTGAAGCACATTAACATATGTTTGCATAACGTTAGAGATTTTAGAAAGGCTTAAATTAGTCAAAGCGTATAGAACAATGCTGTTAGCCAAACATGACACATACACGCACCCGGAAAATAAATATGATTACAGAAACTATATAAAGACACAAGAAATATATCTTGGCAAAAGTGGAACTTTTTAGCTAATTCTTGCATGTGACTCGTTCGAACAGAATGGAAATGCGTAATCTCAAAATGCCAAAAACACTTGCAATTTTCTTGCACGCCAAAGAAAGTTAGCTATTTATACCAAACGCAGTGTCAAGTGCAGGGATATTCCACATGCAAGCAAGCAGCCGTTGCTGAAACGTATTCGTGAAAATGGTAAGGAGCCGGAAGATGTTTAAGTTTTCTTAAATTATAAACAAAAGAAGTAAAGAAAAAAAAAAAAAAAAAAAAGGCGCCGAAGAAACAGTCGAGTTATCTGTGCAGTTGTGGCCTCAGCCACGGCCTTATTATAAAACTCTTAGCCGCGGCCCAAGAATCTCAGCTACCGTCCGGTGGTGGCCTATGTTGTTGGTACCTAAAATATACGCCTAAGAAACAGTTAAGTTTTCTGTCCGATTGTGGCCTCAGCCACTGCCTATAAAACTCTTAGCCGCGGCCCATGAAGCTCAGCTACCGTCCGGTGGTGACCTATATTGCTGGTACTTATAGCACTGCCAGAAATAAGATTATGGCTAGCTTTAACCTTAAATAGAATTTAAAAATTTCTTAGTCTAGAGGGCTGCAATCTGGTATGTTTGATGATTGAAGGGTGGATAATCAACATACCAATTTGCAGCTTTCTAGCCTCGGTAGTTATTAATATCTGAGGGCTGACTGGCAGACAAAAATGGAACAATAATTTTCTTTTATAGAAAATTAAAAACTGTAAGAAAATAACTACTTTCACTTGTTAATGGATGACTATGAGAAATTTCTTGCTGTAACATAAGACACATGAGGCACGATCATCTAAAGTATCATGGAAAGTATTTCATAGATCATTTTTTATATTAGACTCTTCTCAATATGTTATTACTGTGTCATTAAAAAAACGTTCCGTATATTATTGGTTATTAAAGATTGATTGTTAAGAACTAAAGTTACTTATAGTAGCAAACAAATGTAGTATACAAAATCATGAATAATAATTCGTAAAGTAACAAAGACTACGGACATAACCAGCCTCGTTCCAAGGGCAGAACCAGCTCTGCATCAGGGAACCCCTTCCCACCCCTACCTATTTCTGAGTTGGGGGAGGTAGGATGAAACCCCATTATAAACAATCTTAGTGGTCCCCACAATAACCCTGCCAAGTTTCATGCCCATCGGACCAGCAGTTTGGGCGTGATTGAATGACAGACAGACAGGCAGACATTACGCCCATTATAGTAAGATGCCTAAAGAACCGATCGTTTTAATCGTTTTAGTTTAAATCTTCGTAAAAAAAACATCGGAAAAGTTCCACGATTATGTAAATTTTTCTCTGAACTTTTAAGTTTCGTTAAGAAACTGGCTGGAGATTAATTGGTACCCCAAAAAAAATCTAAAAATCTAAATGGAGGCGAGGAAGCTTTTTCTCAAAAGCTAACAAACTTTCGGAATAACAGTTACTGAGTCATAAGTCTAGGTATAATTCTTTAAGGTTTTATTTTGATGTCATAAGTTTTAGAATATTATTAGTCTTCGCTCTCTCTCTCTCTCGTACAATATTTGGATGTTGGGGGGTAAGGGTACAATAATCCTGTAGACAGAGCACTCTTACCTATAATATATCGTCGTAACAATGAATTTCAGTTGAGAGAGAGAGAGAGAGAGAGAGAGAGAGAGAGAGAGAGAGAGAGAGAGGTAATAATAACCGCTGAGGCAGGACTCTCTAACTGATAAAACATCTTAAAAATATTTAGTTTTATCGACATATAAAGATAAATACCGGTTATCGTTATGGCATCATCATAACATCTCAATCTGTTAGGAAACAAAGTAACGATCACCAACAGGAACAGTTTTGTCACCATAGATTCGGACAAGGGTCCTTTTTGGAAGTTGGCCATGTCCCACCTTTTCCATATACCTCCTTTATCTCCTACTTTTTTCATCCATCGTGATCCTAGAAGTTCCTGGTTTCTTTCAAAAGAAGCGATTTGGGTGTTTGGATCGTTTTGTAGATTGAGGAAACAATAGTCAAGATTGGGTGTTTTTTGAAGTTATAGGGAATTTCTTTCTTGATATTATATATATATATGTATATATATATATATATATATATATATATATATATATATATAGTATATATATATCTATATATATATATATATATATATATATATATATATATATATATATATATATATATATATATATATATATATCTATCTATATATATATATATATATATATATATATATATAGATATATATATATATATATATATATATATATATATATATATATATATATATATATATATATATATATATATATATATACATATATATATATATATATATATATATATATATATATATATATATATATATATCATCTATATATATATATATATATTATACATATATATATATACATATATATATATATATATATATATATATATATATATATATATATATATATATATAGTATATATATCAGGCATTATTGTGCTAACTGTCCCTTTTATCCAGATATGAATGTGGTGACTATCCTAATTAGTCCCCACTTTAAACCTAAACACTCTCCCACTCTCCCAATTAACTGGTATATATATCTATATATATATATAGTTTTTATATATATATATATATATATATATATATATATATATATATATATATATATATATATACTATATATACATACATACTTATAAAAGAGTTTTCAGAACAAGGGAGCAGACGACCCGTGTAAATAAATGGATGAAAACGTTCGTTACCAAAGAAAAAAAAATACCGTGAATAATTGTCATTCCTCTTTGTGCGTCTTCATTGCTTCTGTCCGCTGATCTTCTAATTAAGATTCTGGGAACATCCAACTCTCTCGCCTTTTCCTGTAATAGGGTTAAGCTCCAGCGGTTTTAAATATGTAATGATTAAAGCTAGGTAATCATATAAAGCTTTTGCAAGATTAAGTTCACATGTTAATTAGTCAACACAGAAATAGTTCCGCTTCATGAAAAATTTATGTTTATTCAGTGCCATAAATAATCAGGCATTTTTCGTTTTCCTGCGAATAAATAATATTAACAACAAAAATCTATGCAAGAGTTTTATTTTTGTTTTTTAATGTCGGTCATTCTTGGTCCAGAATTCTTTTGCATTAAATTTAATTCATTTTAAAAATGATATCAGTTGTGAAGACATCCTTGCCAGGTTGTCTGTTATAATTAGTAAGAAGAATAAAAAATCATTATTATATTTAATTGTCAGCCAAATAATATTAGTTTATTTGGTTTAAAAGATCATTAATCAAGGGATTAATTATTAATAACTGTTTGGTTTTACTCACGTCAGTGTTCCATAATATTTCATTTTTTTATTTTTTTTTATAAATTGCAAGGAAATATACGTATATTCCAGGATTTCCCTCAAATCTTCTTAATTGCTTTTTTAGAATTTGTTTTTACAACTAATCCCCAAATAAAAATTATTTGCAAAAAGGTAAAAGGATCATATCTTTTTATTATTATCAATGAATTTTTAGGAAGTAAAATTACCAGGATCCTTTTATATATTCATCGGTGTTATAGAATTCTTATTTGGAGCTGCTGCAGATAAGAGATATTTGTGAAGAACTGCAAACATTTCCGATATTAAATTCATTTACATATCACTTGAACGAATGACACACACACTCCAAGATATTCCAGATAATATCTTCCTTCTTTCATGTCCAATTCAGCCATTGCCTTCTTGCATTTCTCCTTCCTCGCTGGAAAATGAACGACGTAAAGGGTCCAGAATTTCCCTCAAATCTTCTTAATTGCTTTTTTAGAATTTGTTTTTACAACTAATCCCCAAATAAAAATTATTTGCAAAAAGGTAAAATGATCATATCTTTTTATTATTATCAATGAATCTTTCGGAGTAAAATTACCAGATCCTTTTATATATTCATCGGTGTTATAGAATTCTTATTTGGAGCCTGCTGTAGATAAGAGATATTTTGTGAAGAACTGCAAACATTTCCGATATTAAATTCATTTACATATCACTTGAAACGAATGGACACACACTCTGAATTATTCCAGATAATCTTCCTTCTTTTCATGTCCAATTCAGCCATTGCCTTCTTGCATTTCTCCTTCCTCGCTGGAAAATGAACGACGTAAAGGGTCCAGAAATGACAGGTCATTAATAATTAACTGCAGATGATGGGGGAACTATTTGCTGAAGATATCGCGTCAGGTATCGTGTTTCCATTTACATATTCGGAGCCGTTTCAAGGGAATTTGAATAGTGTTTTCCAAATGTTCTGAGCTATTAACTTCAGGATATGTTATTACATTGGGGTGACAACATTTTTTGGCGTTCTTGGAGATGCTGTAAATATATATATATATATATATATATATATATATATATATATATATATATATATATATATAGGTCATACATATCGTAGTATTAGAAAGAAAAATGGAAATTATACAAACACAGACCCCCATAAATGCTCGCCTGCTAAGCCCAGGAAGAGAATGTGCTCAAATTCCATCTGGCCTGAAACTCTTCACCCAAAATTTTTCGAATATGAGGGCCACTTTTCTATTTATATGCCCATTTCAGATTCCGATATATTTGGCTGTTATTAAGCATTTGATTAATGGGGCGTAATGGTTAATTAACGAATGCATTATCCAGGACAGAGTAATTCATAATGAAGATTCCTTGATTTCTGCTTTAGTTGATAATTATAAAAAGCGATAGTCTGATCTTAGTGAAGATGTCTAGGATTCGCTCTAATTTACTTACTATTGCCATTTCAATTTATATTTATATATATTTATATATATATATATTTTTATTTATTTGTTTGTTTGTTTATTTATTTATTTATTCATATATTTATTTATTTATGTATTTATTTTTTTATTCGTGTATTTATCTATTTACTTATTTATGTATTTATTTATTTATCTATTTATTTATTTATTTATTTATTTCATTTAAATAAATATATTCATTTATTCATTTATTTGTATTGCGTTCTCATTAAATAAAATGCATTATTATTATTATTATTATTATTATTATTATTATTATTATTGATTATTATTATTATTATTATTATTATTATTATTATTAGTTACAGGGTCCGTGACGCCCTAATGCAGTGGCTTAATGTACCAGACTTCTAAAATATTTATTAACAAAAAGCAATATCATTAACAGACAAACCCATCCTTGGCCCATCTAATAAAGGAGAGAGAGAGAGAGAGAGAGAGAGAGAGAGAGAGAGAGAGAGAGAGAGAGAGAGACTCCCATAACCGACTTACTTTAAAAAAATTAAACTTTCTTAAAAGAGAGAGAGAGAGAGAGAGAGAGAGAGAGAGAGAGAGAGAGAGAGAGAATCAAACGAATATATCCCATAACTGAGTTACTTTAAAAAATTAGAATTTCTTAAAAGAGAGAGAGAGAGAGAGAGAGAGAGAGAGAGAGAGAGAGAGAGAGAGAGAGAGAGAGAAGAGAATCAAACGAATATGTCCCATAACTGAGTTACTTTAAAAAAATTAAGCTTTCTTAAAAGAGAGAGAGAGAGAGAGAGAGAGAGAGAGAGAGAGAGAATCAAACAAATATCTCCAATAACTGAGTTACTTAAAAAATTAAGCTTTATTAAAAGAGAGAGAGAGAGAGAAGAGAGAGAGAGAGTCTCCCACAACCAAAATACTTAAAGAGAGAGAGAGAGAGAGAGAGAGAGAGAGAGAGAGAGAGAGAGAGAGAGAGACTTACGTAATCTAAGGGTTCATTTCCTAAGTGCAGAGAACGTATTCGTAAATCGTGTGAAATCGCTTCTCAAGTTTCATATCCACTCGGTACAATTTCACAATAGCTTTTTTCGCGGAAGCTTGTTCATGATACCAGCGTGACGAGTTCTTTCATCTTTGTATTTTTGGATCCTAAGATTTCCTTTTTATTTTTATCTCACTTTTAAAAAAGATTTTTTTAGGTGTGGTTTTTGCCTTACTTTATTTCTGTTAATCGTGATCGCTCTGATTCGTCATTGCTTGAAGAGGGTTAATAAATTCCGCACGTTTTTAAAGTTAAGAACAATTCAGATATTTTAAAAGAGGATTACAAGTATGTTAAATTTACTCATACACCTCTAGTTTGCGCCTGAACTTCCACAGGAAAATAAAAAAAAAGTGTTTCAAGAAAGATTGACTATATGAAAGAGACATGTTCTTACAGGGTACGAATAATTCCACAAAGCAGTACAAATAAAGCGATACAGAGTTCTCCTCTCATTCATAAAATCCCAAGTAAAAAATATTTTAAGAAATATTAACTATATAAAAGAGAATTGTTCTTACTGAGTACGAATTACTTTACAAAGCAGTACAAGTAAAACGACACAGAGTTCTTCTTTCATTCATAAAATCCCAAATAAAAAAGTTTCAAGAAAGACTAGCTATACAAAAGAGAATTGTTCTAACTGAGTACGAATATTTTTTTTATATAAAACATTACAAATAAAACGACACAGAGTTCTCTCATTCATAAAAAAAAAAAAAAAAAAAAAAAAAAAAAAAAAAAACAAGAAACCACTGAACTAAGTCAATTACGTAGCGCTAAACACACACACTAACCCAGTTTCCTCTAACTGAGAACAAATACCACAACGTAAAAATTTTCATATCAGGAACTATAAGCCACTGATACCGAAACTGAGCTCTGTGTCAATTTATTTTGGATCCCCAATACGAGCGCGAGGAAGAGGACACGGAACGATGGAACGGAACGATGGAGTTCTCAGGTATCGTTTCTATTGTCACTGTAAATCTCTGAAACGAGGAAGGGCTAACGACTCGGCCATCTACGTGATGCGTCTTTCTCACGCATGAGACCCGATTGCCCTTCGTGCTAGGCCGGACAAAAATAAGAGCACAGAGGAAACATGAACACAAAAACTAAGGAAAAGAAAAAAAACCTAAGTGAAAAATGCTCGAGTTTTCTTGTACATCCACTACAGCGTATATATCATCAAGGCCACCGAAAATAGATCTATATCTTTCGGTGGTCCCGTATAATGATGTATGAGTCGCTGCCGTGAAACTTTAACCACGGCCCGGTGGTGGCCTATCCTATATCGTACCCAGACGCACCATTATGGCTAACATTAACCTTGAATAAAATAAAAACTACTGACGATAGGGGGATGCAATTTGGTATGTTTGATGATTGGAGGGTGGAGGGTCAACATACCAATTTGCAGCCCTCTAGCCTCGGTAGTATTTAAGATTTCACGGCGGACGAATAAGGTGCGGGCAGCAAAAAGTGCGGACGAAATAAGGCGTACAGCAACAAGCACGGACAGAAAAAGCGCGGAAAACAGACAAAGCCAGCGCAGTAGTTTTATTAAAAAAAAAAAAAAAAAAACAGAGACGTGGAATACTCGAGAATATTGAGAACACGTAAGGAAACGCTAAATTGAAAGTGGGATGTGGATCCTGAAGGCATATGAAAAGAATAGCAGTTTTAATAATATGGCTTTCAAAAGTTTTTTGTATCAAATAGTAGTGGCGTGGGACGACTAAGATAGGATTATCTTGAACAGCGGTAGTTGACACACAGATAGACAGAGCACAATAAATGATTTGATATCTTCGGCTGTCGAATAGCATTAATGACTAAACTCTAAATACTTATCTTTTTATATACCTATGTAATTTTCGATAATAATTATCCCATTAACACTCTGGAAATGATATATATTTTAATACATACCTGGACTGGTTCATAAACGTCATGTAGTCGCCTCGCCAAAAAAATCGAAAACTTTCAGAAATGACAAGATGAGAAGGTTAACATTATGATAAGAACCTGAGAGGAGTATATAACAAACAGAATTAGAATTCGGAGTGGAGGCTGCGTTAGGGGGACGGGGGGCGGTGGGTGGCTACCAGGGGGGTCGGGTGCGGGGAACGGCGTGAGGTGGAGAAGCCGCCACCATTTGCTGCATGGCTGCAGTGTCTCTCTTGAGAGCACCAGTAACATAAAAATATATATTTTATTCTTACAGCACAATCAGGTAATGCCACTCTCGTAGCCGGCACAGTAACATCAGCTTTGAATTGAGTTTCTTATGATTCATGATGTGATAAACAAAGCAAGAAATGTATAATTAAATCGCGTTAATCAGTGTCCGTTGCTGTGTATCAAAATGAAAGTCATTCATAAGGAAGAAACATTGATTCCTGAGAGTTGATGATGGATTGAAGATATTCTTATGAAACATTCAATTTCTAACAAGTAATTTTAATATTTTTTAGTTCAATACATTTTCTATAATTCCCACACAGAAAAAATAAAGTTTAATCAAAGTGAAATAAAATACATATTCAAATGAAAAAATCAGCTTTTAGAGCAATTCGTAGTTCTTTACATCTCCGTCTCTCTCTTGTGTAAGTAACTTGAGTCCAATTACTCCAACTAACTAGAAATGCAAAGTGCGATAATCGTCCTCAAGAAACGAAGTCTTTTCGACAAAAAAATTTCGAATTGCGCCTCAGTTATTCCACTTTTCCAACACCCAATTCACGTCTGTTAAAATCAACTTTGATTTTTTAATATAGCTGCATCAACGCCAGATACCCGTTTTCCATTGAGGAATAATGAATGCAGGGAACGAACCCCTCTCAAACCCCCACCCCACCCCCCCCACCCCCCACCCACCCCACCCCGAAAAGAAAGGATTTCGTGTCTCGTTATTAAAAAGTTCTCTTGCAATCATTTACATATCATCATGATTATCCTCATCCCAGGCCGCCGGCTCTATTACATGGACTCACATTATGTGCCTGTAATTGAAAGCTGCTCCATAAACATTTTATGATTGTATTTAACTCGGGTTTAATGCTGATATTGAGTTTTTCATTGCATGAGGTGTCAGTTTTCATGGACCCATGCATTATACATACAC
>NC_061090.1:32400791-32415937 GCF_015104395.2 Macrobrachium nipponense | reverse complement strand
TTTATTGTTATGATAACAAAAGTGGTTAGCAATCTTATTCTAAGGGCGTAATGGAATTCAACGTTTCCAACCGTATCATCGGTTCATCTCCAAGGAAAGGTGAGCGTGAACTGATTGGAATGGTTGTTGTTGTGTTGGAGTATTAAGCTGGCTTTATGCCAGCACGGGCTTTAGCTAATGTAGCAGCCCGTAGGTCATTTGAATTATTTTTTAGGTGCGTGGCAGGATATCCTCTTGGAAAATCGCATCGTTGTCATACCGATGTAGGCGCCGGGGCATTCCCGGACAGGGCATTTGTATTGGTTAGACAACGTTAGTTTTCTTCAAGAGGGTCCTGCATCACTGGGGCTGGGTTGTTTTTCATAATCAAGCCACTAGTCTTCTTGCTTTTATAGGAAATTCCCGCTCCTACATACAGCTTGCGAAGAAATTGAATGCTATTTTGATTCCTTACGTTCCAGATGACCACAGTTTGAAGTCCTCTGCCGAGTTTATAGAAGCCCTGAAAATGACACCCCCGGAGGAGTTATTGCATCGATGGACGTCGAGTCCCTCTTTCACGAACGTCCCCGTGGATGAAACATCCAGATAATTCTGGATCGTGTATACAGAGACGACTCCACGCCCCATTAAACATCCCTGAGCATGCCCTCCAAAAACCCCTTGAAATATTGTACAAAAAGGCCCCTTTTTCCACCACGGAGGCCATATGTCACACACAGAAAGACGGTGTAGCGATGGGTTCTCCCCTCGGAGTACTTTTTGCGAACTTCTACATGGGTGCCGTGGAACGTCGGGTATTCGCCACCATCGAGAAACCGTCTATGTACGTCCGATATATTGACGACACCTTCATCAGTGCCAACACGGTGGAAGAAATAGAGCGCCTGCGACAAGCCTTCCACGACCACAGCAGACTCAACTTCACCATCGAGCATTGCCGTGACCGTCGCCTCCCCTTCCTTGACGTCATCGTCGGGCAACAAGAAGAACGCTTCGTAACCCAAGTGTATACGAAACCCACGAACCTGGGCATGTGCCTGAATGGCGAGAGCGAGTGTCCAGAGAGATACAAACGCACTGCAATCAGCGCCTTCATCGAGAGCTCTCTCACACTGCTCTTCGTGGAAGGACACGCACAACTGAATTAGAACGTGTTGCCCAAGTTCTAATTAACAACGGGTATTCCAACCGGGACATCGAAAAAGCCATTCGCAGAAACATCGATAAGTGGTAACCAGCAGGAGCCTCGCCCCGCCGCCCTTGAAGACGTCACTCTGTTTTACAAGGGAGTATTTCACAAGAAATACAAAGAGGACGAGCGAGCCCTTCGTAACATCATCGAAAGGAACGTCTCCCCCACTGACCCTGCGAAAAAAGTGAAATTGATCATTTACTATAAAAGCAAGAAGACTAGTGGCTTGATTATGAAAAAAAAAACAACCCAGCCCCAGTGATGCAGGACCCTCTCAAGAAAAACTAACGTTGTCTACCAATACAAATGCCCTGTCCGGGAATGCCCCGGCGCCTACATCGGTATGACAACGATGCGATTTCAAGAGGATATCCTGCCACGCTCAGGAAGGCGCCATCCATAACCACGCAAAAAACATCCACAATACAAGGATAACTCGGAAGGACATTATTCCTAATATTGGTATTATCGATAAGGCGGCAGACCACCATCGCCTCCGCCTCTTAGAGGCCCTACACATCGGAAAGGAGAGACCCAGCCTCAACAGCACTCAAGAGACTGCACTCCTTCCGACGGTGGCACGTAGGGCGACGCCCGCCGGCACCATAGAGCCGATCGAACGGACCAATCAGTGCCCCTGCCCAAATACTACGCTCCCAGTCTCCAGCGTCCGCACGCAAAGAGCAGCGCGAGCTTCCACCTCTGCAAGACGGCTTGACAACAGGGACTTAATCCTCTGTTCAGCCAATGAAAAACGCAGCGCCCATCAGACAGAGCACCTGGGACACAATAAATACCGCCACCGAACGACCCCATTCCAAAAGCACAGTTACGTAATTTCGTGCACAGGCGCGTTACGTAAACTCTCGTCAATTTAAACCTTTAATTTTGACAAGTATGGCCTCTAAGAGACCCCTTTCGCCCGGTAATCCCAGGGAGGACCCGCCCTTGGAGGACGAGCAAGGCTTCGCCACAGTAAGGAAGAAGAAGAAGAAGAAACAGAAGAAGATTGTACCACCGATTTCGACAGATAAACAACCAGCAGTCCCTACGACTCGGCAACCGAATACGGCGAGTTTTGCAGAATTTCCGGCACTTCCCAAGTTCAAAGCTGTGTTATCGAGGGTCAGACTTCATATGCTGCAGTCAGGGCCCTCGAGAAAAAATATCCTGATGCAAACCTCACAACTAGACCAAAACTTAAAGGGGGGAGTTTATAATTATCCCAAGGACCAGAAAGCTGTGGAACTACTCAAGAAGGACAACCTATGCCTGCTACTTGATCCTGCTTCGAAAAACAACAAGGGGATGATTTGCAAAAGTCCCCAAATATATCACGATCGATAGAGTTCTCGAGGTTCCCAACATCATGGAAGCCAAAAGATGTACTGCCAAAAGATGGACAGGAGGCTCTCAAGATCGAAGCTACTTTCAAGGGCCAAATTCCGGCCAGGGTCAGCCTTGGAATTCTAGGCACATATGAGACCGAAGCCTTCATACCAGAGCCTCTGAGATGCTTCAAGTGTCAGAGGTTTGGACATCACAAAAACGAATGTAAAGCAGAACATATCTGTGGAGTGTGTAGTGCAAAGCATGAAACAGAAGTGTGTTTGAAAAAAATACAAGGAAAAGGGCCACACAGTTGCCCGATGCCCTAACTGCAGCCAGCAACATCATGCTTGGTTTAAGGGATGCCCAGTCAGACTGCAGAGGATTTGGAAGGCGAAGGGCATCCCTCCTTCACCTGCAAGACCTCGGCAACCATCGCCGACCAGGAAACCTCCCAGCAACCCCAGGTTCGATCCTAGAACGAACCTACCTCCTGTACCACAAACCACCCAACCTTCCTCCCAACCTCCTCAATCCCGGCACTACATCCCCACCCCCTCATCCTCTCCGTATCGCCAAACTCCCGCCCTCTACTACCTACCTCCCCCTACTCCCCCAACCCCTCAGGTTACCCCTTAACCTCTGCATCGCCGAAGACGTCGATTCCTGCTCGTGCCGAAGCAGGAACCCAGACAGAAGACGCAGTTTGAAGAAGAAATGCAGATCGAGACACCGACTGTAGCTCCTGTTTGTATAAAGAAGCAGGAACAGAAACAGAGGAGTTTGTAGCTAAGGATAACAGCGAAACTCAGACCTGCAAACAAGAACATAGAACTGCAAACGTCGGAAACGAATACTTCCTCGTAGGAGAATATCAAATCAGAAAGTTCCTGCTGACCTACGAGGAGTTTGAGGCATTTTTAATATAGCCATCTTTAACAACGACAGTGGCAGTGGTCATCAGCTGTTCTCTGAGCTCGTCTACGCTCTGTTGGACCTAGAGATCAGTTCTCCCAGATGACCTCCTGTTTAGAAGATTTTAGATACAGATCTCAAACATAAAGATCGCCGCTACATGAAAAGTGCTGTTTATAGCATTAACTGCTTTTTCTTTTACTTAAACAATCCTCCTTTCCCCTCCGTTTTCGGCCGCCTCACGTCTAACGACCCGACTATTTCAACTGTCATCTCTAACTACCGCTTAAGCTGTCGCTTATTTTTTTTGTTATCCTGTTTCTAAAACTGATAATACTTCGTTTTTCCTTCATCGTTCCCTATTCCGCTAAACGATCGACGCTCTCTGCTTTTTTTTTCATTATCGTAAAGTGAAATATGGTAACTTTTACTCCATAGAATTGCGCTTTTTTTTTCCGTTTTTCTACGACTATAAATTTTTCGATTTCATTACTGGCTATCTCTGACTCGCCAGGACTCGCTACTATCGATCTTTATCTTCTACTAATGGGTACCTTAGGGTTTAAAGGGGTTTGTAACCTTGCCTATTCACTTTTCCTTTCACCTTTGAATCCATACCATTCCACCTGCACATTCCATAGAAATCATAAATAAAAAGATCGCCTCATATCCTTAAATCACCAATGCACCTAAAAATAATTCAAATGACCTACGGGCTGCTACATTAGCTAAAGCCCGTGCTGGCATAAAGCCAGCTTAATACTCCAACAACAACAACAACCATTCAATCAGTTCACGCTCACCTTTTCTTGAAGATGAACCGATGATACGGTTGGAAAAGTTGGAATTCCATTACGCCCTTAGAATAAGATTTGCTAACAACTTTTGTTATCATAACAATAAATTAGTATTTTTAGAAAACATTTCTTTAACCAAGATATGAACATCGGCCAGCTATTAGCAAATATCAGCCCTGATGAGAAGAGAATAATAAGAAGAATTGAAAAGACCATATATAAAATCAATTCCACTGATGCTGCCATCATCTTTAACAAAATATTATTATTATTATTATTATTATTATTACTTACAGGGTCCGTGACGCCCTAAGGCAATGGGCCTAATGTACCAGACTTCTAAAATATTTATTAACAAAAACAATATCAGTAACAGACAAAACCCATCCCTGGCCCATCTAGTAAAATAGAGAGAGAGAGAGAGAGAGAGAGAGAGAGAGAGAGAGAGAGAGAGAATCAAATGAATATCTCCCATAACCGAGTTACTTTAAAAAATTAACTTTCTTAAAAGAGAGAGAGAGAGAGAGAGAATCAAACGATATCTCCCATAACTGAGTTACTTTAAAAAAGATTAAGCTTTCTTTAAAGAGAGAGAGAGAGTTCCACAACCAAAATACTTGAGAGAGAGAGAGAGAGACCTACGTAATCTAGGGGTTCATTTCCTAAGTGCAGAGAACGTATTCGTAAATCATGTGCAATCGCTTCTCAAGTTTCATATCCACTCGGTACAATTTCACAATAGCTTTTTTCGCGGAAGCTTGTTCATGATACCTGCGTGACGAGTTCTTTCATCTCTGTATTTTTGGATCCTAAGATTTCCTTTTTATTTTTATCTCACTTTTAAAAAAGAGTTTTTTTAGGTTGGTGTCTACCTTACTTTATTTCTGTTTATCGTGATCGCTCCGTTTCGTCATTGATTGAAGAGTGTTAATAAATTCCGCACGTTTTTAAAGTTAAGGACAATTCAGATATTTTAAAAGAGGATTACAGGTATGTTAAATTTACTCATACACCTCTATTTTGCGCCTGAACTTCCACAGGAAAATAAAAAAAATGTTTTAAGAAAGATTGACTATATGAAAGAGACATGTTCTTACAGAGTACGAATAATTCCACAAAGCAGTACAAATAAAGCGATACAGAGTTCTCTTATTCATAAAATCCCAAGTAAAAAATATTTTAAGAAATATTAACTATATAAAAGAGAATTGTTCTTACTGAGTACGAATTACTTTACAAAGCAGTACAAATAAAACGACACAGAGTTCTCCTTTCATTCATAAAATCCCAAATAAAAAAATATTTCAAGAAAGACTAACTATACAAAAGAGAATTGTAGTGAGTACGAATTTTTTTTTTTTTTTATAAAACATTACAAATAAAACGACACAGAGTTCTCCTCTCATTCATAAAAATATCCCAAGAAACCACAGAACTGACTAAGTCAATTACGTAGCGCTCAACACACACACACTAACCCAGTTTCCTCTAACTGAGAAAAAATACCATAACGTAAAAATTTTCATTTTAGGAACTATATGCCACTGACACTAAGACTGAGCTCTGTGTCAATTTATTATGGTCCCAATACGAGCGCGAGGAAGAGGACACGGAACGATGGAACGGAACGATGGAGTTCTCAGGCATCGTTTTTATTGTCACTGTAAATCTCTGAAACGGGGAAGGGCTAACGACTCGGCCATCTACGTGATGCGTCTTTTTCACGCATGAGACCCGATTGCCCTTCGTGCAAGGCCGGACAAAAATAAGAGCACAGAGGAAACATGAACACAAAAACTAAGAAAAAAAAAAACCTAAGTGAAAAATGCTTGAGTTTTCTTGTACATCCACTACAGCGTATATATAATCAAGACCACCGAAAATAGATCTATATCTTTCGGTGGTCCCGTATAATGATGTATGAGTCGCTGCCCGTGAAACTTTAACCACGGCCCGGTGGTGGCCTATCCTATATCGTACCCAGACGCACCATTATGGCTAACTTTAACCTTGAATAAAATAAAAACTACTGACGATAGGGGGCTGCAATTTGGTATGTTTGATGATTGGAGGGTGGAGGGTCAACATACCAATTTGCAGCCCTCTAGCCCCGGTGGTATTTAAGATCTGACGGCGGACGAATAAGGTGCGGCAGCAAAAAAGTGCGGACGAAATAAGGCGTACAGCAACAAGCACGGACGGAAAAAGCGCGGAGACAGACAAAGCCAGCGCAGTAGTTTTATTTAAAAAAAAAAAAAAAAAACAAAAAAAAAAAAAAAAAAAAAAAAAAAAAAAAAAAAAAAAAAAAACAGAGACGTGGAATACTCGAGAATATTGAGAACACGTAAGGAAACGCTAAATTGAAAGTGGGATGTGGATCCTGAAGGCATATGAAAAGAATAGCAGTTTTAAATAATATGGCAAAAGTTTTTGTATCAATAGTAGTGGCGTGGGACGACTAAGATAGGATTATCTTGAACAGCGGTAGTTGACACACAGATAGACAGAGCACAATAAATGATTTGATATCTTCGGCTGTCGAATAGCATTAATGACTAAACTCTAAATACTTATCTTTTTATATACCTATGTAATTTTCGATAATAATTATCCCATTAACACTTCTAGGAAATGATATATATTTTAATACATACCTGGACTGGTTCATAAACGTCATGTAGTCGCCTCGCCAAAAAAATCGAAAACTTTCAGAAATGACAAGATGAGAAGGTTAACATTATGATAAGAACCTGAGAGGAATATGTAACAAACAGAATTAGAATTCGGAGTGGAGGCTGCGTTAGGGGGACGGGGGTCGGTGGGTGGCTACTGGGGGGTCGGGTGCGGGGAACGGCGTGAGGTGGAGAAGCCGCCACCATTTGCTGCATGGCTGCAGTGTCTCTTTTGAGAGCACCAGTAACATAAAAAAATATATTTCATTCCTTATTGCACAATCATGTAATGCCACTCTCGTAGCCGGCACAGTAACATCAGCTTTGAATTAAGTTTCTTATGATTCTTGATGTGATAAACAAAGCTAGAAATGTATAATTAAATCGCGTTGCTGTGTATCAAAATGAAAGTCATTCATGAGGAAGAAACATTGATTCCTGAGAGATGATGATGGATTGAAGATATTCTTAAGAAACATTCAATATCTAACAAGTATTTTAATATTTTAGTCAATACATTTTCTTATCATTCCCACACAGAAAATAAAGTTTAATCAAAGTGAAATAAAATACATATTCAAATGATAAAATCAGCTTTTAGAGCAATTCGTAGTTCTTTACATCTCCGTCTCTCTCTTGTGTAAGTAACTTGAGTCCAATTACTCCAACTAACTAGAAATGCAAAGTACGATAATCGTCCCTCAAGAAACGAGTCTTTTCGACAAAAAAAAATTTCGAATTGCGTCTCAGTTATTCACTTTTCCAACACCAAATTCACGTCTTTTAAAATCAACTTTGATTTTTTTAATATAGCTGCATCAAAGCAGATACCCGCTTCCATCGAGGAATAATGAATGCAGGGAAACGAACCCCTCGCCTTCCCCCCGAAAAGAAAGGATTTCGTGTCTCGTTATTAAAAGTTCTCTTGCAATCATTTACATAATCATCATAATTATCCTCATCCCAGGCCGCCGGCTCTATACATAGGACTCACATTGAGTGTCCTGTAATTGAAAGCTGCTCATAAACATTTTATGATTGTATTTAACTCGGGTTTAATGCTTGATATTGATTTTTTCATTGCATGAGGTGGCAGTTTTCATGGACCCATGCATTATACATACACTTTGCGTTAGTTAATCATAGTTGGACTCTCTCTCTCTCTCTCTCTCTCTCTCTCTCTCTCTCTCTCTAATCAGTGGTTACAGTTTGGTTAGGTTACATCTAAAGACATGAAGTCTTATCATATCAACACGGATAAGACTTCCTATATCTAATGCTACAGCACAATCTGCATTTATTCTTCAAAATTATCATAAATATCAAAACACTTAAAACGCATAATACAGGACTTCCCATCATAAAATACCATGTGTATATTAATCAAGCACTTACTATCACGTCGAATTCTACTACGTATATTTTTTAAATATTTTTTTTTATATTTAACATAATTTTATAATATTCCGATACTCATATTAGCGTAGCAGTCATATGAGGTATATGCAAACATAAAGCGCTCAATTTATTATTCCCTTTTCTCTATTATGTGTCCATTTACATTTTGTATTTCTCGATTTCTATACTCGTCTTTCTCATCTTATTCTGCCTTTCACGATTTTTATACTCCTCCTTTGAAGAAGTGGATTTACCAGTACTTGGGAAAACACCACACGGCATCTATTTTGCACTTTCTTATTAAATATTTATAAAAATGGTGGACAAAACATCCCGTGCGGCAGCAGCAAGATGAGTGGTTAATTCTGGGTCGTTGAGGACCGTACGTGTAAGCGCCCAGCCTTGAAGTTTACGAATTTTTTTTTTTTTTCTGTTGAGTTTGGTGTTATGAAAAGGAGCAGCTACTTGGCTGCAGGAGTCTCTTCTGAGAGAGAGAGAGAGAGAGAGAGAGAGAGAGAGAGAGAGAGAGAGAGAGAGAGACTATTCATTTCATTATACACTGCGAAGGTAGATCTTATATTACACTTTCATCTTTTATTCAATTCTTTTAAAACAAACGTTGCTTTGTTTTGCATTTTTAATCCGCCTTAAATGATATTTCTTCTCATTTATGAATCATGGTTATCCCTTTTGTATATTAACATCATTCCTGTTGGGGTGAATATTAACGGCACGTTGTAACTCTTTAATTAAGAAAATATTCACTTATGTGTATTTTAGCAACATTAATAATGAACTACTGAAAACTGTTCTCAAAATGTCAGCTCAAAGTCTTGATATCAAACATTATCATTCAGAAAATGAAATATCCACTCTTTAGCAATAACGATTCAACTTAACATGAAATTAACTTAATAATTGTAAGAGCAGATTATTAATTTAAAAAAAAATCCACCTTGCATTTTGATGTTGGGGAAGGGAAATCCTAGACTTGCTTTTACTCTTTGCTTTCCTGCTTTTGAAGACGGAAATTCTGCAAGCAAATAAATTTCCTTTTCAAACGCAGTTTTAGACGCTCGAGTCCCGACTTCCGAAATGGGAGAGGATATTTTTCATGCTCTCCTTAGCATCATCCCGGTCTGAGTCTGGCTAAATAAACCGATGTTGAGGACTTTAAATAGTCCCGGGTGTGGGGTTTGGGGTTGGGTGAGGCGGGGGGGTGGGGTGGGGGGGCTTATGATAAGTTATGAACCTGTATTCCTGTACCTTGCGAATGATAAGGAAGGTTTAATGCAATAAAGTGCGAGATCTTGACTACCGAATGCAAACAGGAAAGCAAAAAAAAACCAAAAAACTGGAATTTGTGTCACTTCAAGAATGATTCTAAACCTGATGCAAAACACATAAGACCAAGTCTCTCTCTCTCTCTCTCTCTCTCTCTCTCTCTCTCTCTCTCTCTCTCTCTCTATTGTATAATAATTTAGTCCTTATTTATATTAGTTTACCATGATTTTGATTATTTCATTACTTTCGTAATCTACGTAAAAGTTTTATTATCTATTTCAATCACGAAATTCTATATGATTGTCAGCTCTAGTCCAAAGAGAAATTGGTTCTTATAATAATAATTATCAATAATTATTGATAATTGCAATAACCATCAATATCTATACACATATTCGTAGACTTTCACGTAAACTGCAGAGTGGCTATGATATCCAAACATCGATTTGACGAAGAAATTATTTCCCCAGTCGAATTCATTCCACCCTCCCTGTTGAGAATATCAACGTAACTTTCAGGTTTAAGCCAAATGGAACTGGTACGAAGTTGCTAAGTGCGTCAGAAACTTTCGCAAAACATCATTCCTGTCTTTTCTCAACATTGCCATTTCTCTGTTCTATTTTACATCAGCAGTCTCGTAGGCTTGGTGATTCTATTGAGCTCCTGCGAGTAATTTTGCATAAATTAGAATGCATTAGAATCTCTCTCTCTCTCTCTCTCTCTAATATTATCTATCTATCTATCTATCTATCTATCTATCTATCTATCTATCTATTTATCTATCAATCTATCTTTATGCCCTTCTGTCTGTCTAGCGTATCTTCTTTTCAGTGCCTTTATAGATTCGTTGGATTTTTTTTTTTAGGCATTGGGTCACAATTAGAACCGAGAGGTAGAATTAAAAAAATAATAATCAAAATAGAGAGGAAGTTAGGAATTTGCACTTGATACTTTGTATTTAGGAAGTCAAGAAATAATGCGATGAATTATTGCTCGACAACATTTTTTTCATCCCTGGGGCTTCAGATTTCATTATTCTAGTGAATGATGTGAAAGCGTCATGTATTTTACAGATCCTTCATTTCTAAACGCTTATTACTTTACCTACGATTGCGAATTATGATACTATTTTTTTTACCAAATCTAATATGTACTACACACACACATATGTATATATATATATATATATATATATATATATATATATATATATATATATATATATATATATAGATATATATATATATATCTATATATACATATAAGAGAGAGAGAGAGAGAGAGAGAGAGAGAGAGAGAGAGCATATGTTATTGTCTCTATTTTGTATATTCCATCTACATTGCTGTGACCTCAGATGGAACTTATATATATATATATATATATATATATATATATATATATATATATATATATATATATATATATATATTCGTTAAAAGCAATTGCTTTAGTGGCATCAATAAGTTTCTTGCAGGTATTCTTATACCGACGAAGTTTTTTCCGATTCTCGTTCGTCAATTTCTGGTGAAATATACGCAGACTTCCTTCTTCCATTTATTGAATTTTGTCACGACAGCTGTTTCGCCTTATGGCATTATCAAGCGACTACTGACTTACAATCTGACCTTTCGGCCTATTTATCTCATCGTGTGGGAGGTATGACCTCGAGGTATTGGTACTGGTTAGTCTAGGGATTAACAGCTTTAAGGGCGTTGTTTTAGTTACAAAGATATAAGGACATATGTACTGCGACAATAAGAGTGAAAGTTTAAACAGTGGTTAAATAAATATTCAAAATACAATGCCATGTGCTAGAGTTTCCTTAAATGTATGTTTAAAATTTAATATGTTACATGTTGGTTTAGATAAAAATTACCAAAATACATACAGGAATGAAAATGAATATAGAAATCTAAATACGGGAGTACAAATATAGTATATATTTATAGCATGCATAAAGGTACAGAGATAATTTCTGTTATACATAAATGTGTATGATTTAAATTGAGTGTGTGTGTGTGTGTGTATGTCCAAAATGGTCTACGTTGGTTAACGGTTGCTGATTCGTGTTGGGCGGGTCTCAGCGACTGAGAAGGATGTTACTTGACTTTCGCTGACGCTGGGTCTTTCATGCCTTCCAAGGGGCGCGATGTTCTCGGTGGATTGGGGCGCGCTGTCTGGTCCCTGTTGGCTTGGGTATTCCTTCTCCTGCTGGAGGGGAGTATATGGTCCGATTCTTGTTGGACGTTCAAGGTCGGCTTCTGAATAGCGATGCTCACTGCTTCCGTTATTAAGAGGCGACCCTAGTTGTCTTCTCTGTGTACGACCTGGGTGCCTTCTATGAGCTCTTGTAGAGATGGCTTCCTGTCGTGAACATCTATGTAATGTTGATGGATGGCCCCTTGATTTCTATGAGCCAGCAGACGTCTCCGAAGGGTCGTTGTAGTGTGCCCGATGTAGTTTTGGCTGTGAGGTTTTACACACCTCCTCTGGACAAGTAAATTTGTAAACTACATTCGTGCACATCCTCCGGTTCGGATCCCCCCGGAGCGGTGCTGTTCTTCATTATTAAGGCTGCTACAAGGTTGGGCTTACTATATATCCTGAGGCTTATTTTATGGTAAGGGGCTTTTGGGGTTACGCCTCTGTTTATTATCCCGCGTAGTGTGCAGCAATCCTCCTTGTATGCAGACCCATAATGTACACGATGGTAAATAATCAAGTTTTCCTCGTTTTTTTCGCCATGGTGTTGGGTTGGTAAAATTCGTCCATTTTCTTTTTTATTGCTGCTTCGATAATTTGATCTGCATACCGTTTGTTTTTGTCAGCAGTTGGCGAATTCGGTCGAGTTCGTTATGTATATCTTTCCATGATGAGCTGTGGTGTAAGGTTCTGTTGCATACGCACTCACGACAGACTTTTTATATGCGTCCGGGCACTCCCCGCGTGCGTTCAAGCAACGCCCAGCGTTCGTTGCTTTCGTATAAAAACGGTCGTCTTAAACTGTCCTTCTTGTGTTTTACCAGGACATCAAGAAATGGCAAAGTCTTCTGCTGGCTGTGCTCTGTGGTGAAGTTGAGCACTGAGTTTCTTTTCAGAGCATCTGCTAGTTTTTTGGTATCTTCAGGCTCTTTTATTGTGACGAATATATCGTCGATGTACGCCCATAAATCCTAGGTTTTAGATGTTCTCTAAAGGTCCTTTCTTCGACGGTGGCCATGTACATATTTGCAAAGAGGACCCCTAGTGGGGATCCCCATGGCGACTCCATCTACTTGTCGAAATAATTCCCCCTGATGAGAGAGGAAAGGGGCTTCTGTAGTGCTAGCTTTCAGCATCTCTCGGAGGACATCTTCGGAAATGGGCAGCGGGTTCTTCTCGGACCTGTATACACGATCAAGAATGATGTCGATCGTTTCTTCGACGGGAACGTTCGTAAACAAACTCTCAAACGTCGAGTGAGGCAATGTCGTCTTCTGGTCCTTTTTCCTGTATGGAGATCAATAAACTCCACCGCTGATTTCAGTGAATATGCACCGGGTATGTAAGGTCAACAGCAAATCATTCAGGACTTTCGCTATCCTATAGGTTGGGGATGTCATCTGAGAGATGATGGGCCTTAGGGGGTTACCTGCCTTGTGTGTTTTCACTGTTCCGTAGCAGTAAACCGGGCCATAGTCTCCTTTTACCTAGGGAATTTTACGACGTCTTGCTGATTGTTGGCCCTAGTCACAAGCCTCGACACTTTCTTTCTGAGGTCCTCGGTGGGGTCTTTTGTCAAGCGTTGGAATTTGGAAGTGTCCAGGAGGATCCTATCCATCTTTTCAAATAATCACTTTTCTTCATCACTACGTACACTGATGATTTGTCACCTTTCCGTATGATGATGTCTGGGTTGCTACGTAGTTTCTTTAGCGGCTTCCCTCATCTCCTTGGTGATTAATTGGCTTCGGAAATGTCCTCTCTGTCGTTCCTGCTTCTCCAACAAGTTCATCAATGACGGTAGGTGTTAGTTCTAGCTTACCATCATCTCGGAGTTGTAAAAGTCGGTCTATAAGGGCCTCCGTTCTATTCTCTTGGCTTCAGTGTGTGGTTTCTTGGCATAGTGGCACTGCAGACCCAGGTTCAGGAGAGGGACCCTCCTTTGATAGGGGCTAAGGTCGATTCCAGCCAGGTTGACGAAGCCATCTTTGTGTTCCTCACTTCTCACGGGGCGGGGCCCCCATGGATGGAGTGAGCTCTTGTTGTGCCTCGTTGTCACCACCTGTCTGTATTTCCTCTTCTCTAACTCAAGCAGGTCACGTGCTTTTTGTTGGTCATCTAGTGGGCTGTTAATGCAGAAATCTTCCAACGTTTTCTCTTCTCAACTTCAAGTTGCTGGATTCTTGCTGCGGATTCCTTCTATACGGTGTCGGAGTATCTTCTCTACCTCCTCCATCGTGATCCTGCCCGGCCACTTCTTCCAATAGGATTTATGGGCGGTACATCGACGATATATTCGTCACAATAAAAGAGCCTGAAGATACCAAAAAACTAGCAGATGCTCTGAAAAGAAACTCAGTGCTCAACTTCACCACAGAGCACAGCCAGCAGAAGACTTTGCCATTTCTTGATGTCCTGGTAAAACAACAAGAAGGACAGTTAAGACGACCGTTTATACGAAAGCAACCGAACGCTGGGCGTTGCTTGAACGCACGCGGGGAGTGCCCGGACGCATATAAAAGTCTGTCGTGAGTGCGTATGTCAACAGAACCTTCACACACAGCTCATCATGGAAAGATATAACATAACGAACTCGACCGAATTCGCCAACTGCTGACAAACAACGGGTATGCAGATCAAATTATCGAAGCAGCAATAAAAAAAAAAAAAAAGAAAATGGACGAATTTTACCAACCCAACACCATGGCGAAAAACGAGGGAAAACTTGATTATTTACCATCGTTGTACATTATGGGTCTGCATACAAGGAGGACTGCTGCACACTACGCGGATAATAAACAGAGGCGTAACCCCAAAAGCCCCTTACCATAAAATAAGCCTCAGGATATATAGTAAGCCCAACCTTGTAGCAGCCTTAATAATGAAGAACAGCACCGCTCCGGGGGGAACCCGAAGGAGATGTGCACGAATGTAGTTTACAAATTTACTTGTCCAGAGGAGGTGTGTAAACCTCACAGCCAAAACTACATCGGGCGGAACACTACAACGACCCTTCGGAGACGTCTGCTGGCTCATAGAAATCAAGGGGCCATCCATCAACATTACATAGATGTTCACGACAGGAAGCCATCTCTACAAGAGCTCATAGAAGGCACCCAGGTCGTACACAGAGAAGACAACTAGGGTCGCCTCTTAATAACGGAAGCAGTGAGCATCGCTATTCAGAAGCCGACCTTGAACGTATCCAACAAGAATCGGACCATATACTCCCCTCCAGCAGGAGAAGGAATACCCAAAGCCAACAGGGACCAGACAGCGCGCCCCAATCACCGAGAACATCGCGCCCCTTGGAAGGCATGAGAAGACCCAGCGTCAGCGAAAGTCAAGTAACA
>NC_061090.1:32394411-32400291 GCF_015104395.2 Macrobrachium nipponense | reverse complement strand
TCATCCTTCCATTTATTAATATTATCTTCGGTAATACACACATATTCCGTCCGACCGCCCACCGCCGCCGCCGCCGCCGCCGCCGCCCCCCCCCCACCCCCCTCCCCCCGCTCTCTCTCTCTCTCTCTCTCTCTCTCTCTCTCTCTCTCTCTCTCTCTCTCTCTGGCATATTTCCTCCCCATTCATTTCCATCACCGCCCAATAGCTACCTCATACTCGTTCACTTCGTCTCCTAAATCCTATTGCATCATCTAGGAACCTACTGCTTTTACCAGACAGAACACTTCTGATCACCAGGACCTGAAGCTTTATAAGGAGTTATTTATCGGTTTAGAGTTTAATTGTCTTCACCCGGAAACTATCCGCGTTCCTTTCTCAATCATTTGCGAAAATACTTTCGAAATTTAGCTATTTAAATTACAAAAGTCTCGCGAATTAATTCTTTGAAGCAAAAAACATGATTTTCAGTCGGTTGAGACGAATTATTTGCAAAGTTTCCTTAATGAATGTTTTCCATAATTTATCTTACTGAAACCGGCATAATTTGTCGCATTCATGAAAGACGAAGTAAATATGTTAATCTTCAAATGGAAAATGAAGTTGGAAAAAGTAACTTATTACAATAAATACCTTGATTAGCCTAGCCTTATGCCAGCACGGCTCTTGCTCATAGAGCAGCCAATAGTAGAACGGTAGGATGTATAATTCCCTAAAAGGCTGCTGGCCTAGCTTTGCTTATCTGTAACAGATCAAAATTCAGGGTGAAATGGCTATCGCTGGCATGTCTTTATTAGTAACATAAGATGTTCCTATATAGATTAAAATTATTACTAAAATTATCACTCACCTCTTCCTCCCGTTAGTTTGCTTGTTTGTTTGTTTGTATGTAGTTTTTACATTGCATGGAACCAGTGGTTATTCAGCAACGGGACCAACGGCTTTACGTGACTTCCGAACCACGTCGAGAGTGAACTTCTATCACCAGAAATACGCATCTCCCTCACCTAAATGGAATGCCCGAGAATAGAACTCGCGGCCAACGAGGTGGCACGCCAACACCATACCAACCCCGCCATTGAAGCGCTCTCTCCCATCAGAGACTCCATTAACAACGGAATATATGATTGATATCCCACCCACAGAAGCAGCGAATATTCAGAAACATTCCCTCGACGACATGATTCTCCCACCGTCAATCAAAATGGTGAAACCAAATGCAATGAACCCGACCCTTTCAAAAGACATCAAGTATAGGAGGAGATTTTATGAATTTATACGAATTCCTAACAAATGCCTTCCTTCATAATTCATATATAGTATGTGACTATATTTTGTAAGTAAGCATTAATGGCTGTTGCCTCGAGTGGCGGTGTGATGTATTGTTTCGATATGTAGACGCAATGGGAAACCTGCTGTGATTCCTTTTATATATTCGTCGTTCTGAAGATCAAACACGAATTCGGACGAAGTGATTTTTTGGGTTGGTTCATTTTCCAGAGGAATGCAGACCTTTGAGAAATGGTTGTGTATGCATCCGTTTTCTTTTACAGTTGTACGCATTATCTTATTTTATAAATGCACAATTCGTTTATCCTCTTATCTACCTGTGTATATATTTTTTGGCTGCAGCTGCCATATTATTAGTCAACTTTTATTCTCTCTCTCTCTCTCTCTCTCTCTCTCTCTCTCTCTCTCTCTCTCTCTCTCTCTCGCAAATAGTTACCATAAGTTGAGTTATTCTTTATAAGATAATTGCACCATGGTCGTACTTTAAATAAACAGAATAATAATGATAACTCTCTCTCTCTCTCTCTCTCTCTCTCTCTCTCTCTCTCTCTCTCTCTCTCACTAACATAAATACATGCCTGTATATATATATATATATATATATATATATATATATATATATATATATATATATATATATATATATATATATATATATATATATCTATATATATATATATATATATATATATATACACACACACACAAAAATCTGTGAGAGCACTCCCGAATGCACATTTCAATTGCAATATTGCTAAAATATGAAAATATTTTAGCATTCGGTATTGGTACCCAATTCAGTAAAACTGAAAATATTTCAAATGCGTAAAAAAAATCAAATATGAAAAATTCACGCCCAGAAGGTTTTGCAGTAGTTTTTTTTTCGTTTTTTATCATATTCCTCTCGTTTTCTGTCTCTGTGGCTGTTGCTATGAGAAATTCATTGAGATAAAAAATCATAAAACATGATATATTTGGTATATTTTTTTTACACTAATAATACTTCTTAGAGTTTCATCTTCCGTCGAGTAGTCTGTCTTCAACTTGGTAAAATATGAGAGATCTCTTTATGTAATTATGGTTTTATAATTAATTCTACGGTTATATATCAAGCTAACTTGTAATTCATATCCTTTGAATTCGACAGTTTTGTTCTAACTGACAATATTAATTGTTGCAAAAGTTCGTCATTTTCACAACACAATCAATTAATTGAGGGGTCTGGTAAGTATTTGTTTTAGTGAAATATATCCAAGATTTTAACCTTTTGGAAAACCGCTAACGTATCATAATATCATTCCGTTCCAAATGGAAAATTAAACGTACTACATTCCTCAGTTTATCGAATCGTGTATCTTACTATACAATTTTTGGGCCCTAAGTTTTCGATGCCTATTCTGAAGAAGAAGAAGAAGAAGAAGGAGAAGAAGAGAGAATTACAGCAAGGATATACGCTCCTGAACACTGGGCATTCATCTTAAAATATATTTTTTTTTCTTCACACTGAAAAGGCGTTGAATGTCAAAAGAGTTTCTCTTCAAATGAAGCCAAGTTTGCTCTGAAAGGAGGTAGAATTCCTTCAAATGAGCTCGTGTTGGAAAGTGAACTTTAAATAATTTTTATTTTCGCAAATTATACGATGTGAAATTTTTATGGATGCTATAAACCTTTTGGGTATTTCGCATTTAGTTTTTTATGCATTGCATATGAGATTAGCATTTAAATTCAACAACCAATTTATACAGTATTGTAATCACTGTTGTTCATATCATAGATTATTCAGTAATATTCTGTAACAGTTGTAAGTTTCAAAAATAAAAACTAATTTAATAAAAATTATAAAAGGCTCAGTACAACCTTATTAAATGCACACTTCATGCAAGTACAAAAAAGTTGACAGATGCAAAAGACTTGAAAGACTGCAAAATAGGATATTTATCAAAAGCACAAAACCCGGGATAAAAATACCTATTTAAATAGCAAAGCACCTTTTTACATTTAGTGAATATATTCAGTACACTACAAAACGAACTTTGAAAAAAAATCGAATTGTCCTTTGCTTAGATATTTCTTTGTTCGTGAAAGTGGACATTTCTTTGTTACTATGCGTTTGTTGTCATTGTAGTCTGTGTTGTCTGTATACAAACTGTTTACGGAAACAACAGCCTCTCTGTTTGTTGACAAACAATTAAAACTTTTATGCTGCATTGGCATTTTACTCCGGAATCCGATATTAAAGAATTTTATTTCCAAAGAGTGATATTAAACTCATGTAAGCCTTTGTTCCAAAGAGGTACTATTCATTTCAGATTTGGTTTCATTGTATGTTGGCGTTTAGCTACAGGAGATATCAAGAGTTTTGCTTTTCATAGGCTGGGTGCATTTTAATTATCATTATTATTACTAGCTGACCAAACCAGCGCTGCCCGTGAAAACTCTGAAGGACTCAGACAAATTTTCCTGCACCTCCTTGAACTGACTGACCCATTCAACCATGAATTACTGTAATGACTGTCTCTTTCATCCAAATATCACTGTGCTGACTGCCCCTTTTATCCAAGTATCATTACTATGGTAGCTGTCCCCTTTATCCAGGTATTACTGGACTGTCTGTCCCTATTAAACAAGGATTACAGTATGGACTGTCCCTTTTATCCAGGTATTACTGTGGTGGCTGTCTAAACCTTGATACAGAATTACTAATTGCGGGAAAGAGAAGCATTTTCAGTTTATATTTCTATGGTATTCAGTTCGTAAAATGACGTATGATAAGCCAATAGAGTTTATTTACCGATATGTTACAAAGGGAAGGGGGAGATGGAAGGAGAAGGAGGATTGGGGATGGGGAGGGGGTTATTGGTTTAAATCATGGTTACTAAGAAGAGTAGTGGGGACAGTGAGTCTCCTTGAAAGATTCTTCTCCTGATGTTAACCTCCGCTAGTCTTATCCCAGAGCTTGTAAGTACTGTATTCCATTTGTGAATTGTATTTGTTAGGAAGCTGATGGTGTTTTCTTCTGCCCAGTATATTTTCAGGCTTTCTATTAGCCATATGTGTGGTATCATGCCGAATGCTTTCTTGTAGTCAATCCATGCCATGCTTAGTTTGGTTTTCCTTCTCTTACTGTTCTTCATTACCATTTTGTCTATCAGGAGCTGGTCTTTTGTGCCCCTACACTTCCTTCTGCAGCCTTGCTATTTGTGGGGGATAGTGTTTGTATCCTCTAGATAGTTGTATAGCCTCTCACCGATAATACCTGTTAGTAACTTCCACATTATTGGTAGGCAGGTGATAGGCCTGTAGTTACTTGCTTATATTTCTTTTGTTTTTGTCTTTCTGTACCAAGGACGTTCTCCCTGTGGTCATCCATTTGGGCGCATGATGGTTTGTTTTCTTTGCAAAACATAAAATGCCAGACATTTAAACAAATTTGTCGCTACGTTGCTAAACTTAGCTGAAGTCGACCGATGCGTCTCTTAAATTTTCGTCCGTATATCTCATGGCATTGCCTGCGGGTCGTGAGAAACTGGGAAGTTTGTCTCATAAATTCTAGTTTAATGAACATCTGTATGAAATATACGAGGTCGTTCCCTCCGGACAATCGCCTCTGTAGGTTTGTCTTTGTCCTCGTGAATTGGTAATGTTTCTCTCACGTGTCGTGAGAAAGAGATAATAATGGAGAGGATGAAAAGAAAATCTTGCAGTAGAGGAGAAAATTAACAAAAACACGAAATGATCAAATATCAAGGCTTTGCTACTGATAACCATTCGATGACTTTCGATTTTCCTCTTAGTTTATGGCAGTTTCTTTCGACAGAGTGGCAGGCAAGAAAGAGGGAACTGAGCTTCTAAATGATTCTGTGTAGTGGAATGAGTCAATGCTATTTTCTAGGCTAGCAATCATTTATTACAACTAGCAAACATATGTATATATAAATTACTTATGTATGAAAATTCGTCAAGTAACTAAGTCTACGGGCATAACCAGCTTCGTTTCACGGGAAGAACAGCTCCATTTCAGGGAATCCCTTCTAACCCCCACCCCCTTCGGAGAGGAGCCCGGCTGGTAAGGTAGGATAAAACCCCATTATAAATCATCTTATGGGTCACCACTATGACCCTGCCAGGTTTCACGCCCATCGGACCAGCCGTTTGGCCGTGATTGAATGACAGACGGACGGACGGACAGACATAACGCCCATTATAGTAAATATATACCTAGTTGTCCTTTGCCTGTTCATAGTCTTTCATACTATTTCTAATGGCCCTTTATTGCGGATTTTTCGCTTATTCGGGGAGTAAGCCTACATGCTACTTTGTTATATTGTTGTTGTTGTTATTCTTCTTCTTCTTGTTGGGGATAGGAAAGCCCTATGGAAGATGTGAATGATCATTGAAGTGGGATTGATATTCTTCCTCTCTCTCTCTCTCTCTCTCTCTCTCTCTCTCTCTCCACGAACTTAAAACCCTTCACATCAGCTGTTCATGAAATCTAGGCAAAAGCTCACCGATTCCCCCTTTAAAGCCCCTTTCTCTTGCAACTTATTCACACCTCGCCGGAAGATCTGGTTCCCCATCTCAGGAGAATGTCTC
>NC_061090.1:32376911-32386911 GCF_015104395.2 Macrobrachium nipponense | reverse complement strand
GATTCTTAACTTTTTCAACGACCACGCCCCCTCTAAGAATTGGTCCTTCCCGCCACGCCCCTTCGCATCTAAAAGTAAAATTCACTCCCAGATTCAAAGAGAGAGAGAGAGAGAGAGAGAGAGAGAGAGAGAGAGAGAGAGAGAGAGAGAGAGGGGGGGGGGGGGGTTTCGAGGGATAAAGAGAGAAGTAAATAAATAATTACATAACATGGTAACCCAAACGAGTCAAACCAGAGTAGTAGACTATAGGAAACTAACATAAAGCAATACTTTCGCTTTCTCCACCAACTTCAGAGTATATTTTCTCACTATTGTTAAGAGAATAACGAAATTATAAACTTATAAGTTTGTCACTTTACAACTGCATTCTTTAAAACATTTTTCCTCTCTGTCGTGCGTCCACGTGCGTCCACATTAACTATCAAGTATCAATAAAGCCTTATTAGAACCTGCCTACAGCTTAGTTTTTATCAATCCAAGGTATTCAAAGCTATAGCTCAACTCACTTTCAGATAACAGCCCCTATGGTTTTAATCATTATACTGCTGCATTGTATTACCCTGCGAGACCTTTTACAGGGATCTTTCTCGCTTCCTAGGTCACTTAATTATTATATTTACCAATTTACAAAATGTATCCACCCGTGTTTTTATAGCCACTTAGGAGCTCAAAACGTAACCAAAGTTTCAAAAGTTTATTCACCTGTGGTCATTCCTTAACCAGTTTCTACAAAAATGTCATTACGACAAAGTAAAAAGCCACCTTGGTGGTTTAAGTAATGAGCCACCTGTAACCAAGGAATTTAAGATTTCTCTGGTTTACTTCAGATTAAATTACTAGGATCAAGTAAATTTTAATGTGAAGAAACTAAAATTGCCATTTTATATTTTAATTAACCAGGATAAGGTGCTTACATACTTTGTCTTAAGTCAGAATCAGATTGGGTAAAAATTGTAAGGTTTCCACAGATTCCGAACCACTATTAACTATCATTCACCCCTCTAAAGTGAACTAGAAGCCATATTAACTTGTCAGAAATTTGTATCAGTTTGATGAATTTATGTCAGTTTGAGCCATTGCTTACAAATGGCTTAGTCGCAAAATGAAGCCAGTTTTTTAGGATTTAGATTCAAAAAGGTACCGAATAGCCTTTAACCATTCTCCAATTTTATTTACTATTATCCGCTATTTCTAGACAAACAGAATATGAATTCCTTCATAGAAAAGTAATATCACCACTTGAGCAACAAGCAGCTTTATCAAGTTAAATTTCTTCAATATTTGTTCGATACTTTAAAAAATAATGTAGTATAAAAATTTAAATTATGTACAATTTAGGGAGGGTACACAAGAAACCTTCCAGATTAAATATACCAGTAACTAAGAAGCTGCATATATTTACTTTAATTTAGCGTTCATGACCTAGGTTGTCGTGAGGCCATGGTGTATTTTTGCATCAATCAATCTATCTTATTTTCTTATTTTGTGCAGTGCAATTATTTCTTAGATATTTTATAAACTAGTTTAGTATAAGAATTAAATTCATGCACCATTTCAGGATGGTACAGAAGAAAGCCTCCAGATTCAATCTACCAATAGCTAATAGCTGCATATATTTATTTTAATTTGTGCTGGGGGACATCACCAATAATTATAACAAACAAATAAGCATATAAAAGCACCTGAACAACGCCAGTCACACGAACAGACTTGTCAAGAAGTCTATCCAATTTTCTGGAAAGTCTTCTCTCCTCGTTATCTGCCCACGAAGCCTTTACCTGGAATCATTAAAAAGGAACGACAGAAAAGTTTTTCCTGGGTGCAAGATCAGATTCACCTCCTAACAATGTGGTGATAAAAAATTCTAATATTTTATAGTGAGGGAATGTGAATTAATCTTCAGAGCCATTTTGGGAACATTAGCCGATTAAGACAGGCAATATACTTATTGGGATACTGAATATAACTAGTCATATTGCAATGAAATTAAAACATTACTTTTGTCTTATAGCGATTACCTTAAAACATTCTGAAATTACACTTTTGTCTTACAGTAATTCTGAAATTACTGTCTTACTGCGATAAAATAAAAAATTTACTTTTGTCCAACTGTAGTTTAAGGTACCTTAAACATTTTGAAATTACTTTCTCTTATTGCTATGAAATTCAAACAAATTACTTTTGTAACGGCAATTAACTTAAAACATCCCGAAATTACTCTTATTGCGATGAAATTAAAACAAATCACTTATGTCTTACTGCAATTACCTTAAAACATTCTGAAATTACTTCGTATTACAATGACATTAGAAATTAAATAAATTAACTTAAAACTCATTGAAATTATTTTGGCTTACTGCAGTTAAAAAAAATCTAAAATTAATCTTACTTCAATTAAATCAAAACTTAAATCCCGAAATTGACTTAATGCATTGAAACTAAAAACCAAAAAATAGGTTTGTCTTACTGCAATTAACTTTAAGCTAAAATTAACAGATGCTGCAATTAAACATATTAACTACCTTACTGTAATTAACTTTAAAGATTAACAATGATATCAACTCAAATGCACTAATTTACTTAACATTTTTAAAATGGAAAAACTTAAAAATTTACTTTTAAACTTAAAAATGGTAAGTGTAATCAAAGTTTTATAGGACAAACTACAAATTAACACTATTCTGTAAAATTAAACTGTAGCAAGCCAAATGAATACCTAATTTTAGTATATAGTAAAACAATTTTGAATCTCTATTAACTACTATACACTTAAATTGTACGAGAATTAAAAACTCAAAAAATCAAAAGTCAAAACTGTTGAAAACCTCCGTAAGCTTAGTAGCTTCCATATTTAATCAAAGAAATAAAATCGTATTATTGAAATTAAGTCTAAATAATTTAAGCTAAAATTTGACAGTTTTAATTACAGTAACTAAATAAATCTTAATATACCAGAAACACCATGCAATAATTACTCTCTAAAATTAAAAGTTTCAAGAGATAAAGCCCTGCAATAACGACACCTATATAAATGTTTTCAAATCCACTTATCAAGTGATAAAACCGGCCTGTCATAATGTCACCTATGCAACAAAAACCACTAACATTTATATTTTCAAATAACTTAATTCTATTCCAAATTAAATTACATCACCCTAGAATACCAATGTAACCTAACTACTAACTTAGTGATTCAGATGTTAACCTGAAAATTTAAAAAGTAATTAGTTTGCTCGTATCACTCCCATGTCATTACATAGCGAAAGCCCTGCTATGTAATGGCATGGAATGCCCCACCCCTTCAGGGGCGGTGCCCCTGAAGGGGTGGGCGCGTGGGTACGAGCAAGAACATGTCAAGTGTTACCCACCTGAATAGGAATAACTTATTATTGGCAGATGTCCTCAAAGCAGTTAAGTTTGTCGCACAGTAATCCAGTCCACGATAGATCCAGAAAATTCAAGAAGAGCCCAGTTCCTGAAAGAGATAGCTAAATATTTTAATAGTATTTAAGCAAGAAGAAAAAAAAAAAGGAATATTGCAGAAAAAATTATTTCCTGAAGTAAATAAACTCACAATAAATCAGGAAAGACAACGAAATTACCAAGATTCAATAAACCTTATGCTTTGTAATATGGAAAGCATTTAGACAGAATATTTAAAATTAAAAACGCTGATAGTTCCGTAATAAATGAAAACTATATAGAACTGTTCATCACAATCTTTTGACTGATAAAAGTACAGCAAAGTAAAACTATGCAAAAAATATACCTGTATACTTAACGATCTATGAATGAATAAGTCGATCTGGCGACACGTCAAGAAATAAAAAGACCCCAAAAAATGTCTTAAAGGTCAAAACAAAATACACCTGAAATAGATTTAAAATAAAAGTGTGTCAAATATTTCTATTTATTCCATTAACATGAAATAAGTGACCAGCACTAAGCATCATAAAACTGAAAGGTCACTATGAAAAGCCACTTCGTATTACAGAAAAAGTTCAAATTATCTAGAATTTGCGACTTAACTAAAAAATTTAACACCTCGTAACAATGTTTGAATAAAATTAATCAAACTGCACTCGCTTTAACAAAAAGATCACAGAGTAAAAAGGCGTACCAACATACTAAAACTGGATAAACGAAACTCTGTAAAAGCAACACACATCCACAAGAGACTGAATTATGATTGACAAAAAAATATCCTTCCCCGAACACTGAAGAACAACCTTCACACAACACTAATGAACACATTGACGCATAACATACTTAACACTGTAAAAGGCCGCCTGTATAGATAACCCTCCTCAATGGACCCAACACCTCACCATATTTCTACCGGTAACTTCTTCAAGGGAGAACTAAAACGTTCCTCGTCGATGTCGTAAGGTTAACAGATAAGGACAGCAAAAATTACCTTCGGAGGTAATGTCTGTAAGACGGGTCTTTGACGAAAACTACCTAATCTACGCTGTTATAGGACGATATGTCGTTAAAAGGGAATACCTTAGGGTAGTCAGAGAGAGAGAGAGAGAGAGAGAGAGAGTGAGTGTGTGTGGCTTTTAGAATGTGTAAAAGGATTTCCGAATTATCCTCGTGCAACCGGAAATTCAAAACTTCAAGAAGCGAAAAAGCAATGTATTACGACCCTAATACTATTCTACCTTGCATTTTAGCGCATTTTCATCTATTTATCTATTTATCAATTTATTTGTTCTTCTTTGATAAGCGAGATCTCTTCTTTCTGTTTTTCCCTATGCCTCGTATCACTTCTTAATGAACACCTTAATATTCTTTGAAAGCTTGAATTTCAAGTCAGTGGCTCCTTTGGTGGGCTTGTTCCATATGAATAGGGTTTAGCTTCTGAATAATAATAAAATAATAAAATAATAATAATAATAATAATAATAATAATAATAATAATAATAATAATAATAATAATTAAAAGTCACAGTAGTGTTAGAAATATTTATACACAGAGTTAGAAATCATAACGGGGGACTGTGCATAAGTATTTTTAACACTACTGTGGCTTTTAATCCTCGATACTATAGCCTCGTTACAGGGGTTCCTTGATTCAATAATAATAATAATAATAATAATAATAATAATAATGTATGTCGTAATTTAAAGTTTATATCAAACTCGTTTCTGAAAATATCACATATTTCCGAGTAACTATATTCATGTAACGACTGTATACTTGCAACTTTGGTGACAAATGGTATTCGTATATTTACGAACAGTCGGCCTTTATGCAGATTATTCTTTGTCTCGGAATTTATTTTCATTTTCTCTGCGTCAATTAACATATTTCTACGTTCATATCGCCGAGTTTTATTATCCATTTTAATGATAAATGCTCATATATTGCAAAAAGTCCTATTTGCAACCACGTAATGTTATGAATATTTTATGGGCGAGAAATGGATGGACAGTTTGGTCAGGAGGGTGTTTGAGAGAGAGAGAGAGAGAGAGAGAGAGAGAGAGAGAGAGAGAGAGAGAAACTTTGTGGCGTTCCTCCTTCTCTTTCATTTTCCTTCGTCGCTCATGCCAGGTCATCTTCGTAAGTCTTGAACTGCGTACAACTACTGTGGGAATAATAATAATAATAATAATATTAATAATAATAATAATAATAATAATATAATAACAATAATGAAATAATAATAATGTATTACTCATTGATGTCACAATACCATAGGACACCAGAGTTGAAGAGAAAGAAAGGAAAAATGGATAAGATCAAGACCTGAAAATAGAAATATAAGAAGGATATGAGATATGCCAGTGGAAATTGTACCCATAATGATAGGGACACTAGGCACGATCCCAAGATCCCTGAAAAGGAACCTAGAAAAACTAGAGGCCGAAGTTGCTCAGAGGAGTGTGCTCCTAAAAACGGCGCACATAGTAATAAAAGCGATGGACTCCTAAGGAGGCAGAATGCAAGCCTGAACCCCCCCACATTGTAAATACCGCCCAGTCGAATTGGAGGACTGTGATCGACAAAAAAAAAAAAAATAATAATAATAATAGTTACATTAAACACCTACAAACAAACTTCATTTACATGCTCGTCCCAAACCGAATTACGGTACTACTCAACATGCGTACCGTCTTCCACCCTAACCCTTCGCAATGAGATCATTCTGGCCCCAGCTGAAGCAATTAAGACATTAGTGCAGTCATGTGTGAGAAATACAAGAGGAAGCTTTACACTGCTCGCTCGTAGACATCCAACGACAGGGGGAGGTTAATGAAGATGTGGATTCTCTAAGGAAATAAGTTGTCTTCAGTCTGTTTGATAGGTTCTTTCGTCTTTCTATAAATTAGTGCAGTCATGTGTGAGAAATACGAGAGGGCCCTTCGTACTGCTCGTTCGTAGACATCCAAAGACAGGGGTAGGTTAATGAAGATGTGGATTCCCTGAGGAAAAAAGTTGTTTTCAGTCTGCTTAATAGGTTCCTTCGTCTTTCTATAAATGCTCAGTTCAAACCCCTTCTAGACTGGGTCAACAGACTCTGATAAACCCGAGACGGGCCCCAAAGGGAAATTAATTCTGCAGGGAGAGTGACAAGTCAAAGGAAAAGGTAATAAACAGGCGAATGAATAAATTTGAGGGAACGGGAAATAAAATACATACGCCTGAATTCGGGAGTTGTCAGCAGAGAGCAGCAGTGAATTTGCTTCTCTTTTTTTTTTTTTTTTTAAACTATTGGTTGTCAGAAAATTGCACAACTGCTTCAGGTAAACTTTTGCAAGTTTTAGTTGTAGCAAACTGAAATGATGGGAAAAACTCTCTATTGCGAGAGTATATATAATGTTCTAAGAGGTCCACAATAATGAAAAAAAAAAGGTTGCGAGTTTGTATATCGTTTAAGAACCCTTTATAAAGCTTTCGAACCCTTCCCTGGGTTCATCTTCAGTCCAAAAAGAAAAGGTGAGGGTTGGTCAGGAGAGGGTATGTTTGGTGTTTGTGAAATATATTTATCATGATATTGTTATACATGGTCTCTACCTCTCTCATATACCATATACATATGCATGCACACACACACACACACACACACACACACACACATATATATATATATATATATATATATATATATATATATATATATATATATATATGTGTGTGTGTGTGTGTGTGTGTGGTGTGTGTGTGTGTGTGTGTGTTGTGTCTGTGTGCGAATAAATTCTTCTGTTAAAACAGGATATGTTTCAAGTATAGAAGGCCCCTTAAAACACTGGCTTAAAAAACTAAGTACTATATTTTAGCGTGTGTGTGTGTGTTTGTGAAAGTAATAATAATAAGGATTTAGGGCTTAGTATCAAATGATTTGAAAATGAATGTAAACCAAAATATATACACACTTAACCAAAGATTTCTCAAGTTAATAAGTGAGTCAAAAAATATGAGAAACAGAATAAACGCATAAGTTTACCTACTTTCATCCCCAGTGTACTGCACTCGAGTTAACAAGAGACAAAAGACAATACATAAACAGAAATACGCTCTAAGCCATATTCCGACCGACGTTCTGCAATGCAGTGACCACATAAACATAATATATAAAGCTGCCTTTCACTGGGAAATGGAGGTCGGCAATTGGTCATTCATGGGGGCCTTTTTGGCGACTTATTGGGAATAGGAAGTTGTGGTCAGAGAGAGAGAGAGAGAGAGAGAGAGAGAGAGAGAGAGAGAGAGAGAGAGAGAGAATGAGTAATGTAGAGACAGACATACATATAAAAAGAGTGACTGATGTAGAGAGAGAGAGAGACAGAGATGAGTGGAGTAACTAATGTAAAAGAAAGAGGTAAGAGAGAGAGAGAGAATTTGGGGAAACACGGATAGAAAGCGATGGAAGGGGTGAAAAGAGAGAGAGAGAGAGAGAGAGAGAGAGAGAGAGAGAGAGAGAGAGAAGCAGGAAATGCACCTTTCGGGAAAATTGTTAACGAGATTAAAGTGGCAGGGATTCAAGTTGTAACCGCCATTGGCGCTTTCCTGTCAGACAATTATTATCGCTTTTTTCGCCTTCTCGCTGGACAAGTGGACGCGCTTTATTTTTGTGTGATTATTTGGGAAAAGTCTGCCGTAACTTGCATTAAGCAGAGATGCTTTTCTTTGGTGTTTCTTCTCACTTTTATACTCTTAACACAGCTTTTATAGATAACTCAGATTTTGACTAGAAATATTACTTTATTTGGGTTGACAAGAAATATTGCTTTTGAGGGGTTGACAATGAATATTTCTTTTCTGGGACTGACAATAAATATTTCTTTTTTGGGGTTACTCATAAATATTATTGTATGGGGAGTTGACAATAAACGTTACTTTTTGGGATTGACAAGAAATATCACTTTTTGGGGGGTTGACCATAAATGCTACTGTTTTTGGGTTGACAAGAACTATTACTTTTGGGGGTTGACTATAAATATTACTTTTTTACAGTTGACCATAAATATTACTTTTTGGGGGGGTTGGCCATCAATATTACTGTATGGGAAGTTAACAAGAAATATTACTTTTTTAGGTTGACAAGAAACATTACTTTTTTGGGAAGACAATTCTATTATTTTTTTGAGTTGAACGTAAATATTAATTGTTTGGTCTGACTGTAAACATTACTCTCTTGGTCCGATGCCAAGACAAGGGGGATTTTAACGTGACTATGATTGCATCCGTATCTTACGTAAACACGCGTAAATAAACACACACACACACACAAACACGAACACATCACCCACACGTCCGAGAGAAAGGAAAGGAAAAAACTCTTTTACAGACATTGTCGGGAGCAACAACCCAGTGGCTATCATAACTTTCAAAGGGATGATTGTTCGTCGAATTCTCGGACCCAGTGCAGATTTATTGCAGTGATAATGTTCTTCGTCTATGCAGTTGGGGCTAGTTTTACAGCTTGATTCTTCCTTGTTTGTATTAATTACTTTCCCATGCATTGAGACTCTCTCTCTCTCTCTCTCTCTCTCTCTCTCTCTCTCTCTCTCTCTCTCGATTTAATTTGCCTTTTTTTTTGCCATACCGTAAATAGACACTAAAAAACAGAGATTTTTTATTTTCAGCTTTTGGTTTCTATAAGTACACCCAATCCAGCAATAGAGAATATCTCTCTCTTTCTCTCTCTCTCTCTCTCTCTCTCTCTCTCTCTCCTCTTCTCTTCTCTCTTCTCTCATCCTCTCTCCTCTCTCCCTCCTTCCCCTCCTCTCTCTTACACATACTCACACGCACACACACACGATTTGATTTGCCTTTTATTTTTATTTCTAGTTTTTGGTTTCTGTACTGCTTTCCAATCGATTATAATTGATAATTAGCAGCATGTCGTTTCAGATATTTACCCGGAATTGGAACTGATACTAAATTAGACAAGCGTGGACCCTTTTCCCTTGGCTAGGTTTAGAAAATGAATAGATATGTAAATAAAAAGTTTAATTCTTCTATTTGGCAATGCCTAGGCTAAACTGCCATTTGTATCAGTGCCAGCAAGTGGCACTGTGTGGTTCGTTTTCTCATTTTTTTACGAGAGATAAGTATCCCTCCGATGAAAGTTATCCGGACGTAATTTTATACGGACCGAAATCCTTGGGTCCCGAAAGCAGAGATTCCTGTCTTTTCTTTTTTTCTTTCGTTCGTCCCTCCAAAGCAAAAGTTACTACTCGGTCGACCGTGATATTTTCTCTGCTGCCTTAATGGCTTCCCCAAGGATAAGGATCTGGTCGTCCGTCTTCCGAGGAGATCAGGAATCATTTCGGAATTTATCCTGGCTCTCTCGATTTATTTGTTCCTCGAGAGCAATACGAAAGTGTTCATTTTTGCTTCGTGTATCATATCCCGTTTTCCTTGTTGGAACATTTTCCCATTTTCTGTATGCAAGGTTTATATGTTCAAAGAGCCCCTTGTTTTATAGTTCAGCGTTATTTTTGGCTTCAGTTAAAGTTTGTTCATACACGTGAATAATTGCAGACACGCAAT
>NC_061090.1:32356911-32374411 GCF_015104395.2 Macrobrachium nipponense | reverse complement strand
TTTTCAGTTACTTAGTGGAAAAAATGAGAAAATGTCTGTCTGATTAACTGTGCTAAAGGGAGGGAAGGATTTTTATGGGACTCAGCATTTTTCCCAGGGAGTCAGCCTGAAGCAGTGAGCGCACCCAGTGTGACTTTTGCTTGTGCAATGACGAGTGTTCCGAGATACCTGTGCGGCGGTCGTTGTTATATCACTACCGCGTTTTTACGAAGAATTTCGAGTTCCTTTTGTTCCCATTATGGAGTGGTGAGTGTTAAACTATTGTTTTGAAAGGAGTGGGTTTTTGTTTAAATATTTCAGGGTTATGGGATTGGTTCAAGAGGTCAAAACAATTTTTTCTTTCCCCATAGTGACGTGTTTTCTTTATTTGCACGTGTTTATAATAGACGTAATGCATTCGTCTTTGTTTAAAACATAGGAGTGTATTTTTCTATGCATGGGAACTGTGCTTATATAGATATTGGCTTAGTGACACAGAGCGGCCACAATTTTAAGGGCTCAGCATATTTCTGCAGAGAGGCGCCTTGCATTGCGAGGGTGTACGGGCATCCCTTGGGAGGGTAGTTGCATGGGTACCACTAGCCTCACTCGAGAGATAGTGCAGGGATGGGGATACTACTGGTATGCCTCGGGCTGTTCTGCTGCTCGACTGAGGGGTTGTTCTCAGGGGGGGAGAAATTTTTTTTTTTCTCAGTGTGGGTGAATTCCCCCTTTTCCTTTTTTTTTCTTAGTGTTGGGGGATGGATCTGGCCTTGACATTGAATGCTAAGATATCAGCTGATTGATTAGTTGATGAAGTGAAATGCCCGTAGAGTCTTTTTTTAAGAAAAGAGATTTTTTTTTTTTTTTTTTTTTTTCTCTCCTTGGATGAAGAGAAAAGGAAATAAAGAGAGATTTTTCTTTTCCGAAAATGAGGGGAAAAGTAGTTAACATGCACGGGATGTGTTATATGTTTCTTTGTGCCTTGAAAGACACAAATATAAGGGGATACACAGATTATTTTTTTTTTATTGTGTCGGAGAAATTACTTTGAAATGCCGATGATTGGTGTTGTATCTGTGTTGTGCAATGGTGTTATGTCATGGTGTTGCATGCTGGAGAAATTGTATGTCATAGGATTCAGCAATACTGTTGTATGCTATTTGAATTTCACCCTTTGCGAGAGAATTATTGCTGTGGAGAGTTATTATTATTGTTATTATTAATAATTGTTATACTTGAGATGTGTCACGGGAGGTTTGCCTAAGTATAATTATCATTACGGGAGAATTGTTTTGCGAGAGATTTGAGATATTTCAGGGTGATTATTCAATAATTATTACAGATAATTATTCAAGGAGAATTATTACAATGAATTAATGGGAGAAGTCTTGTGTTAATTATTTGTTCAGTTTTTGTAACTTTGGAGAATATTTTCAGTGATTCACGGGGATGAGTTTTGCTGAATCTTGATGAATCTGGCTGAATCTTGGTGAATTGTGTGGAATTTTGCTGAATTTTGCTGAGTTTTTTGCTGAATTTTTGGAGAATGGACAAGCATTAACTTTGGTGTTAATTTTTGTACTGATATTGATGATTTTGATGATAGCAATTTTTTTTTTGGTGATTTGTGATAATGATATTTCTGATACTGATTTTTTATATACTAATACGTGGGTGTTTTAATGCTGTCAAGGGAGGTGAAATCTTTTGTGATTATGGGAAGAACTAACAACACATTGTTTTAGTTTTTTTTTTCCTTTTTTTTTATGAGTTCAGCAGATAATTGCTTGACATCTAGTGAGTTACGGGAGATAGTTAATGGTGCCGTTGATTTTTCTTTTCTCCTTTTTTGAAAATTAGCCATCGCTGACACAAGTTTTTTTTTACCATGGGTGAATTTGAATTTGTTTTTTTTTTTTCTCTCCAGTTAGTGTGAATATTATCTCAGTTCATGACTTAGAGTCATTTAAGAGAACGTGTTCGTGTTTTAGCTATTTGATGCTATAGAGTAATATAGGGGAGAATTTCTTGCATGTTTTGAATGCATACGTAATGGCACTACATTTTTTTCTCTGGTATATTTGTTGTTCCAGAAATTGTGAGTTTTCTTGCACAATACATTAGTTGTATTTGTGACAAATTTGTGAGAGATAGGAAACTTGGTTAAGTTTTCTAATGACTTATGTCATAGTGCATATGGGGAAGTCTTTGCTTAGACACTGTGAGTTGGGAATTCCGTTTTACAATGACTTGTGGCACAATGGTGGTTTTTCTAGAACTTTCTAGACAGTTTTATTTGCCGAGTTTTTGCCCTTTTTTAGCAGTTATGCTAAATGGAGTGAGTTTTTATAGTTTTTTACTATAACATTGAGTTATTCTCTGGAGAATTGGAGTTATAATTGAGATATAATTGAGTTATAATTGAGATATATTATATTTGGATGAGATATTAATTGGATTTGGTATATATTATGGAGTTATATTTGAGATATAATATATGGGAGATATATATTTTTGGCCATTTTTGATATTTGCCAAATGTGGTATGAGCTATGTTTAGTTTAATTATTTTGCAGCCATCTTTGTTGCAAATGGTGACACATATTTGGAGATTATGGGGCAATATTTGTGAGTGAGTGAGTTAGATGCCTTGAGTGCACATTTTTTGGAGAATATATTATTTGGAGCCTTGTTTTGTTCCACATGGAGTTATTGTGGAAATAGAGGTAAATATTTTGTATTTGCCGAAATAGAGGTGATTATTCTCTATTCTTGGAGTGGTGTTTTTGTTTTTTTTATTGACATGTGGCTATTGGAGAAATAAGAGAATAATATAAGGGGGTGGTTATTAACCAAATGGAGGAAATATTTTTTATAACCGGAGTGGTGTTATTATTGATATGAGTCTCATAATGGAGTTGGAATTAATCTTGGGCGGGTGACCCTTTTTTTGTGGTTATGGGAGTTTTTTTTTTTTTTTTGAGTCAAGAGAGATTTCTGAGGTTCTCTTTTTTTTTGATTTCGTGTCTATTTAGAGAGAAGTGGCATTACTGCAATTACGAGTCATATGGAGATGTGTGTGCATTTTTCATGTTCACCAAGTGTGTATTCTTGGAGAAATATAAGGGGAAAGGGGAAAAGTCATGTTGAGAGAATAAGTCTTCGAGACAAATTTTTGTGCACATTAGTCATATCCTGGAGTTAATTCTGTGAAATGTGTCAGTTAGACCTTTTTCTTGAGAATCATGAGTTTCCAAACTTATGTGTCTGATTGGACAATTTTTGTGCTGTTGTTTGAACATGCGTCCGCAGGCGATTTTTCTGCTGACAGGCGATGTGATGAGCCGTGTCTGAGCCGTGTGCTGATTTGTGCTGATTCTTTCCTCTGATGGCGACAGATCAGAATTTTTGCAATATCTGGAAATGTGGCTATAGCATTTCACGAAAGCGCATGTATGATAGTTTGCTTTCTGGCAAATTCTATAACTTTACATGGAGCATTTCTTGGGAAAACGCGGGAGTTATGCATATTATACATGTATTATGTATTTTGTGATTGGGGAAATCTACTTGTAATTATTCCTTTTTTTTTTATTATTATTTTTCTTCCTTTTCCTATGAGAGATATGATTTGGGGATTGAGCTTAAGTAGCATTTCTTTTTTGGACGGGAGATTTGATTTTACCGGGAGGTGTAATTTTTTCGAGGGTTATTGTTTACGAAACTGGAGTTTGACATTAAGTCTCATTGTGATTAATTGATTGAGCAGTAAAAGGGGTTTTTGCTGTTAAAAGCTGGAGGTTTTTACTGATTTGTGGGTTGTTTAAATATCAGCTGCGAGAATATTTTTGGGTCTGGGTGTTACGTGATTCTTTTCTTTCTTGAGCTCGTTACGAACTTTTTTTTTTTCTTTTTTTGTTTTTGTGAGCACATTCGAGTTCGAAATGTGAGTGCAGAATTCGTGGAGTTGCTGTGATTTTCTGAGTTGTGTGTGTGTGATGTGCGAGTTTGGAGAATTGAATTGGAGAACTTGATGTTTCTTTTCTTAGAGAGTTGTGATGATGACTTATCATTTTAGTAGTCATATTTAAGGGAGTAATTGGGAGACGTTCAGTTAGTATTTCTGACCTTTTGAGATCATTGTTTGATAGAGGTAGTATGTTTGGGTTAATTTTCTTAGATTGACCAAAGACTTGACTGACATACTAACGCCCAAAAAGTCGTCCCCGACTCCAGCAAGACGTCACCAGCCGTGAAGAGAGGTTGTGCCGCCATGTTGTCCAGGGTGATTACAAGTATTTTCCATGATGGGTTTTTTTTTGTTCGAGAGAATTCTAGCGTGTGTTTTTTTGGGGATCTACAAGAAGCCGTGAGAGTCTTCTACGATGAGGGAGGCATTCCGTCCTTCCTACAGTTGCTACAGCCTGCTACAGTCACTGTCTGTGCAGCTACTTGCAGACAAGCGAAGAGGGATCAAGAATCCTAATGCAGAAAATATGAGAGGAAAATGCGTTTTGTGTTATTGGAGATTTAAAGCGTGATAAGACTTTATTTTATAATGCCAGAGACGTGCAGTTTTACTTATTTTGTTTTAAGCCGGCCAATGTTTTATATTGTATAAGCAATTTTGCTAGGCGGGAGCTAGCATATAGGTGCGAGGCCGAGCAATCTGTAAGACATAGGGTTTTGATTAATAATATATTGTTCGTGCATTCTCTGTAACCTGTGAAATGTGGGAGGACAGGGCAGAGTAACGACCTGAGGGTAGCTGATCAATGAGTTTTCTAGGGGATGGCGTGAGATAAAAAGTGCTTAGTTCAGGAAGTCAATGTACGACAGTTTATGAACTCTTCCCAAAGTGCCTTTGTGAAACTAGATGCAGCTAGAACCGCGAGGCGCTAGCGAACTGTGTGTTCGTATGTGCTTGTGTGCGCCTCTTCTATTATAATGCCCAAGTTTATGGAAGACTTGCACAGACATTCGGGGAGGAAGGCGAAGCCATGATGGCAGATGCCAAAGTGTTTTTATTTATCAGTGAGTGATATTCCGGTTGGGAATGGGTAAGTGTTACCTTTACTTTAGCCAAAGGGGTGGCTTGTTTGATATCTTGTAAGATGTTCCATTTTATTAACTTTGTCTTTAAACTTGTGTGTGTACTTACCAGAATGTGTTCTGTATCTTTGGCAGACGGTTCTGGATTTCGGTGGGACAGAGTTCCCAGGGAAAGGTGTGACCTTTTGGGTGACTTGACAATGAGTAGTTTTAAGTTAGTCTGTGAGACTGGATTACTTAGTTAATTGATTTAGTTATTGTAAATAAACGTTATGTTATGATGCAACTCTCTCATTTTCATTACCTGTTAGAATGGAGAGAAAGAGGTGGAGAGAGAGAGAGAGAGAGAGAGAGAGAGAGAGAGAGAGAGAGAGAGAGATGTGGGGTGATTGCCGGGAGAGAGAGAGAGAGCCTGTCTGTGTAGTGGGGGTCTGCCTTCCGTTTCGTGTCCACGCTTACCTAATGAAATACATGGAGGTTTTCCCACGTAATATATATATATATATATATTATATATATATATATATATATATATATATATATATATATATATATATATTTATGCTTAAAAAATCACAGTAGATGCACGTGACTTCATAGATCAGCGAATTCCACAGGAAAATGATAGTCAGAAATCCAAGCGCTTTCGTCTTTACTCAGACATCGTCAAGGAGTTAATGAAGTACAATTGGAAAGAAAGGGTCTCAGGTACAACACAAGATCAAGAATACCAGATGGTTAATTGTCAAAAGGGTAAAAATTAAAAGAGCTAATCCAGGATTATCGGATATCACACGGTCACAAACCTAAACAGATTGACCCTAACCGAAATTACAAAGTTTCTTTTTTTACAGTCCAAAACATGTAAAAGCTTAGCTTATATTTATCTACAACTTTTTTCATTATGAAAGCACCAAGTTTAAATAAAACAAGACTTAAATTTAGAACATTTCTACTATTTGACTTGATGAAACAAGATTCAATGATATTCCTTTTAACTCTGTTATTACATGGGATTAAGGCTCTTGCTTGATATTTGCCCAGTTCTCACAGAATATTGATGCTGTTTGAGACGTTGTGAAAGAGATTTACCAGTTTGTCCGTAATAGGCTTTATCACACTTTTTGTAAGGAATTTCATATATGCAGCCTGGAAGATCTTTAGGAGAATTTTTTATTATTAAACTCTTGACATTAATATTACTGAAAACAACATTTATGTTAAAAAGCTTTAAAATTCTAGGAATATCTAAAAACCTTTCATCATAGGGTAATTTTAGAATGTTATGCTTACTAAATTCAAGTTTGTCATTAGTTGAATAAAAAGTTTGTCTAGCTCTTTTCTATGCCACATCTACAAAAGGCCTTGGGTATTTACGTTTCATTGCAATATCATAAATAGTTATAATTTCAGCGTCAATAAACTGCGGGCTACAGGCATGTAAAGCCCTTAGAAAAATTCCAGAAAAAACAGAGAATTTAACATTTTGATCGTGATTGGAGTAGTAATGAACAAAGGAGGCAATGTTAGTTGATTTTCGAAAGACTGAAACGGTGAAATTTCAATCATTTCTATGGACAGTTACATCAAGAAAATTCAAATTACAATTATTCTTCCTCTACAGTAAATTTCTATAGAAGGGACTAAATTATTGAGATAATTAAGGAATTCCTGAAGATTTTCGTGAACTGGCCAAATACAGAAGATATCATCCACATATATAAACCAAATAACTTTTTTGGGCAATATTCTTGGTAAGACTCTTACCAAGAGTTTTGTGAGAACTGGGCAAATATCGAATGCATTATTCGTACATATGAGAGATTTAGACCATCCTATTAACTGGAGTCAAGCAAGAGCCTTAATCCCATGTAATAACAGAGTTAAAAGGAATATCATTGAATCTTGTTTCATCAAGTCAAATAATAGAAATGTTCTAAATTTAAGTCTTGGTTTATTTAAAACTTGATGCTTCATAATGAAAAAAGTTGTAGATAAATATAAGCAACAAAATTAATATATTCAGTTTTTTTACACGTTTTGGACTATAAAGAAAACTTTGTAATTTCGGTTCGTTAGGGTCAATCTGTTTCGGTTTGTGACCGTGTGCATATCGATAATCCTGAATTATCTTCTTTTTTAATTTTTACCCTTTTTGACAATTGTAAACCATCTGGTATTTCTTGATCTTGTGTTGTACCTGAGACCTTTCTCTCCAACTGTACTTCCTTAACTCCTTGACAAGTGTCGAGTAAAGACGAAAGCGCTTGGATTTCTGACTATCATTTTCCTGTGGAATTCGCTTATTATATATATATATATATATATATATATATATTATATATATATATATATATATATATATATATATATATACGGTATATATATGTATATAATATTATATAGATATATATATATATATATATATATACGTATATATATATAATATATTTCTATAATTAATATATCTATATATATATAGATATATATATATATATGATATCATATAATATATATATAATGTAAAAATAAACTACGAAGGTACTTGTTCAAAGTTCCCAGTTTCACTTACCTTTTACCGTGGGTTTAAAGATATGCTCAATCACGTGTTCCTTCGTTGCTTCATTGGATATATATATATATATATATATATATATATATATATATATATATATATATATATATATATATATATATATACGTGTGTGTGTGTGTATGTGTGTGTATGTATATATATATATATATATATATATAATATATATATATATATATATATATATATGTGTGTGTGTGTGTGTGTGTGTGTGTATGTATATATATATAAATATCTATATATATATATATATATATATATATATATATTACAATATATATATTATCTATATATATATTATATTATATATTATATATATATAATATATTATATTATATATTATATATATTATATATATAGATAAAACTATATATATAGTTATAATTATATATATATATTATATATATATATTATATATAAATACATAACTATAATATAGTTTATAATCCTATCTATATTCTATATAAATATAATATATAATATATATTATAATATATAATATAATATATATCTTATATATATATATATATATATATAAATAAATAATATAATAATATAATTATATATAATAATATATATAATATACATATATATATATTATAATTATATAAACTAACCTTTATATAGATTTATTATGTATCTAATCTATCTATTCGATTCTATATAGATATATCATCTACTATAATATATATAGAGTATATATATATTATATATATAATATATATACATATATACACGAGATGAAACTGACGTTGTTACAAAGTCAAGCTGGGAATTAACATATAAATCTAATCCCAGGCACGTGGCAGGATTATCATATCATAATAGAAACTAACATATTAATCCATCCTTGACTTCATGCAATTAGTTAGAGGAAGCACAGGTACTTGTTATTTCAGCCTTCAGGTCTTTGCAGACGAATTAACCTCCGTGTTACACTTAGTTCTCTGATAATGAGTCAGAATGTTAGGATTAAAATGAGCTGTATATAACAAAAAGTTTGACCTGAAAAGGGTATTTCCGATTTTTTTACATGAAATTGTAATAAACAAAAGCCTTTGATGCTAATTGTTCAGATAATATCATGATAGCTAAAACATTTGCTTTATGATAGTCTTACTTCAAAATGGTAACTCCGAGTTTTACAGGGTATTGTAATAAACAAAAACTTTTAATACAAAAATAGTATCTTGCTAATTATGAAGATAATTTTATGAGAGATACAGAACTTCTCTCTAAAACCCAATAATTAGCATCAGAGGTATTATATAATCTTCTCCAGTTTCTCGGTGAACTTTAATCAATTTTTTTATTTCGTAACTCAAGATGTGGATGTATATAAAATTTAAGCCAAATGTCAAGCACTGGGACCTATGAGGTCATTCAGCGATGGAGAGGAAATTGAGAGCAGGTAGGTTTGAAAGGTGTAACAAGAGGAAAACCTCAAAGCACTTGCACTATGAAATAATTGTCAGGAGAGGTGGAAAGCAAGATGGAAGAAAGGTACTATGAATGGAGGTACAGTAAAAGGAATGAAAGGGGTTGCAGCTATGGGTCGAAGGGGTGCTGGAAGTACCTTTAGTAATGGCCTACAGTGATGGCACTACCTCTCACCGCTACTTCCCCCCCCCCCCCCCCCCCCCCCAACCCCCCCCCCCAACTTTACGGGGCCTTACTCAAGAAGAAAAAGATAACAATTATTCATCCTCTATGAGATTATCAGAGTAATAAATTACGTCAGGGGTATAATATTCTACAATAAAATCCGGGATATTTAGAATAACTATAGTAGATTCACATCAGCCGTGCATCTGATGTAAATATAGGTCTGTCCCTTACGACGCTCCTTATTGGCTGTTGATAAGCTAATCACAGGGCAAGAAGCTCTGTCTCTCTCAAGAGTTCCTATAGCCAGGATGTATGTTCCACCTCTCCTGTGGAATACTTTTGAAAGACGTATCCCTCAGAAGAGGTGGAGCATACATAATGCCTATGTGAACTCTCGAGAGACTGAGAGTTTCCAGCCTTGTGATTGGCTTATCAACAGCCAATCAGGAGCTTCGTAAGGGACTGGTCTAGACGTCAGATGTACAGGTGATGTCAATCTACTATAGTATCTTTTCATTTAAAAAAATCTTTATAAGAGCCTTAAGGTTTTAGCAGCCTTATTCTCTTCCGTTAAATCTGAAATAATCAAACAAAGGAAGTAAAAAGTACTTTTAAGTTGGGTGGATTAACCTCAATGAAACAAAAACTCTCTAAATTGGTTCCATTGTGAGTAGCTAAACGAGCAGATTGTTTCTACTGGGGGAAATTTTTCCTTGAATAATCTGACCCAATTAAGTTTCCATTTCTCTCTCTCTCTCTCTCTCTCTCTCTCTCTCTCTCTCTCTCTCTCTCTCTCTCTCTCTCTCTCTCAGTGACATGTTCATTGTCTTTTGAAATGAGAATGTTGATTATTCTCTCTCTGTCTCTCTCTCTCTCTCTCTCTCTCTCTCTCTCTCTCTATCAGTGAGATGTTCATTGACTTTTGAAATGAGAATGTTGATTATCCTTGTTCTCTCTCTCTCTCTCTCTCTCTCTCTCTCTCTCTCTCTCTCTCTCTCTCTCTCTTTCTTTCAGTGGAGATGTTCATTGTCTTTTGGATTAAGATTGTTGCTGAACCTTGTTCGCTCTCTCTCTCTCTCTCTCTCTCTCTCAGTAAGATGTTCATTGTCCTTTGAAATGAGAATGTTGATTATCCTTGCTCTCTCTCTCTCTCTCTCTCTCTCTCCCCTTACTTGTCTCCTTTACTTTACGTGAAACAGTGAATTTGGGAATTTCAGAAGAAATAAAAAAAACATACCGGAACTGAAAGCAAGCTAAGAATTCCACTATTCCAAATCAATAAACTCCAGCACCCTATTACTTGAATGAGTTCATAAGTTCATTCATAAAAATGTATCCATCAACGCATTACACTATCTCACTCTTAGATTTATATCGTAACATTAGATAATTGCAAATGAATTTTACTCCGTAAACAGCTTACTGACCTCCTCCGAGAGTGGGAATGAAGATAAGAGCATAAATTCGCAGCGGCCAGAATTGGGGACCAGAAATTCATTCCGTAAAATTAAAAGAAAAAGGGTTAGAAGGGTTTCGGGCAAATAACAGACACCCGGTTTGCCAAATATATGGAACGGAGGTGTGGGATGAAAGGGGCTGGGAAAGTGAGAGGGAAAGGTAGATATACAAAAAAGAAAAAGAGAAGAGAATAAAAATGGAACATAAGAGAAAAATTAACAGGACAGAAATATATAGAAGGCGAAATAATGAGTTTCACTCTATATTATCTCTTGAAACTTCTTTTATGGAAAAATGGAAAAATCTGAATAAATCTGCTATCTAGAAAAAAAAGAGGAAGCGAAGAATAAAGATGGAATATGAAGAGAAAAAAATTAACAGAGGCCCCCCCCCCGAAAAATAATATAGAAGGCCGCAAGTGATGACGAGTTTCTCTCTAACATTTTATCTCTTGATTCTTCTCTTTTGAAAATAGAAAAATTTGAATGAATCTTCTCTCTCTAAAATAAAAAGGTGGAAGAGAATAATAAGGATGGAATATAAAGTAAAAACACCAACAGAACAGAAATATATAGAAAGCGAGGGAATGAAGAGTTTCTCTTCTATATTTCGTCTCTCTTTAAATAAGAGAGAGAGAGAGAGAGAGAGAGAGAGAGAGAGAGAGAGAGAGAGAGAGAGAATAGCATAAATCTGCCCTAACTTTCACACCTTCATGAATAAACTAATTTGTTTTTTTTGTCGTGTAAATCGTGATGCGATGCCTTGCGAAAGGAAGGGGAAAGAGACTAGGATGAAAGAGATGTTAAAACGTAAGGAAACCTTAAAATGAAGTGTAGAAACAGCAATCCTGACATCCTATATTTTGATTCCTTAATTATGCTTCTTCACATTCTGGAGAGTTGTATTTCACTGCCAAGGGAATTATGGCACTATTGCTACAAGAACGAGATAGAAACTTTGATATCACTTAATGGATCTTAATAATAGTTCTATTTATTTATCAAGATTGAGTCACCTTTGTGCTGGCACGGGCTCATGCTACTTAGAGACCCGTAATAATAATAATAATAATAATAATAATAATGATAATAATAATAATAATAATAATAATAATAATAATAATAATAATATACCTAAATAAAACTGGGGTTAGATACATTCAGTCTGTCAGCGCCAAAGGGAATAATAATAATAATAATAATAATAATAATAATAATAATAATAATAATAATAATGTGGCGCCGTGGAGGAGTGGGTTAGGTCGTCAATGGACTTAAGTCAAGTTAAGCAACATTGGGGCTGGTCAGTCGTTGGATGGGTGAACGCTCTCCTCGGCGTTGATTCCTTGGGAAAGGATCTTTACCATAATTTCCTTAGTCTACTCAGCTGTAAATGAGTACCTATCCCTGATAGGGTAGGGTCCAGCTATGGGTTAAATAGCAAAACTCAGCAATGATGGAAAGAAATGAAGGAATAAACGACAACGACGTAAATGGAACCTCTGGCAACAGAGGAGCTTCGTCCGGCAACCAGGTATTCAACCCAATTGAAGGGGAAGACGGTCAGGTACTTGGAGGTCGTCATCCAGCAACTGATCACCACAACGACAGTAATCAACAGCCTGAGATTGGAAGCTAACAGAAGCAAAAAGGAAGAAATGGACAGAGAAGAAAATATAAGGAAATATGGAGATGCTACATCAGAAGCAACCCGACGGAGAGAGGATATAGAAGAAGATTGGTCAACATCTGGAATGAGAGGAATAACACCCCCCATACAGAGCAGAGGCTGGCAGACCAAGTAAGGAACATAAAGAATAAAGAAAAAGAACTGGCTCTCCCCAACAGAAAGAGAAGAACTGGAAAGGGAAATGTCACACGACAACGAATTACACGAAGACGAACTGAGAGACGATGCCACAGACGACAACAGTGAGGATGAGGTATCAAACAACGACACACGAAGAAACACCGACGAAGTAACAGAGAGGACGGAATGAGTAGAAAAGATTAGACAATGGATGGAGCCAGATACAGAGAGAACAAAGATCTCCTCCATGAAAGCCTACAACACCAAGAAACTAAGGGTGAAAACAAGTGAGGTCAATGAAATAATGGGCATAATACACACCACCAGTATCACAGAAACAAATAACTTGACATATGCAGGAGCAAGATTAGTAGCAGAACTGATGGGGATTCGAACACCAACACCACCAGCACAACCAACCCAACAGAAACCAAAACAGCAACCTCCTTGGAAAAGGCGCCTGGAAAAGCAAATCATGGTGATGAGATCTGACTTGAGTAAACTAAAAGAGATGGCAGAAAAAAGGCTATGAGGCAAGAAAACAAGGGAGGAACTAACGAGAAATACAAAGTACAAGAGAGGGGACTAAACAACACAATAGACGATGTAAAAATAGAGGCTCAAGGCCAAAGCACATAAGATCCAACGGTACATGAACAGGAATAAGGGATACCAACAGAACAAACTATTCGGAACCAACCAGAAAAGACTATACAGCCAACTAGGAGGGGAAGACAACCACCGAGAAATTCCTGAAGCCGAACCAAGTAAGAGACTCTGGGAAAACATATGGAGCAATCCGGTATCACACAACAAACATGCAACAAGGCTCCAGGAAGTCAAGGAAGAAGAAACAGGGAGAATAAAACAAAGATTCACAGAGATCACCACAGACACAGTCAGACACCAGCTAAAGAAAATGCCAAACTGGAAAGCCCCAGGTCCCGATGAAGTCCATGGATACTGGCTCAAAAACTTCAAGGCCCTACACCCACGAATAGCAGAACAACTCCAGCATTGTATCTCAAATCACCATGCACCCAAATGGATGACCACAGGAAGAACATCCTTAGTACAAAAAGACAAGAGTAAGGGAAATATAGCCAGTAACTACAGGCTTATCACCTGCCTACCAATAATGTGGAAGTTACTAACAGGTATCATCAGTGAAAGGCTATACAACTACCTAGAGGAGACAAACACCATCCCCCACAACAGAAAGGTGCAGAAGGAGTGTGGGGGCACAAAAGACCAGCTCCTGATAGACAAAATGGTAATGAAGAACAGTAGGAGAAGGAAAACCAACCTAAGCATGGCATGGATAGACTATAAGAAAGCCTTCGACATGATACCACACACATGGCTAATAGAATGCCTGAAAATATATGGGGCAGAGGAAAACACCATCAACTTCCTCAAAAATACAATGCTCAACTGGAATACAATACTTACAAACTCTGGAATAAGACTAGCAGAGGTTAATATCAGGAGAGGGATCTTCCAGGGAGACTCACTGTCCCCACTACTCTTCGTAGTAGCCATGATTCCCATGACAAAAGTACTACAGAAGATGGATGCCGGGTACCAACTCAAGAAAAGAGGCAACAGAATCAACCATCTGATGTTCATGGATGACATCAAGCTGTATGGTAAGAGCATCAAGGAAATAGATTCCCTAATCCAGACTGTAAGGATTGTATCTGGGGACATCAGGATGGAGTTTGGAATAGAAAAATGCGCCTTAGTCAACATACAAAAAGGCAAAGTAACAAGAACTGAAGGGATAAAGCTACCAGATAGGAGCAACATCAAACACATAGATGAGACAGGATACAAATACCTGGGAATAATGGAAGGAGAGGATATAAAACACCAAGAGATGAAGGACACGATCAGGAAAGAATATATGCAGAGACTCAAAGGCGATACTCAAGTCAAAACTCAACGCCGGAAAATATGATAAAAAGCCATAAAACACATGGGCAGTGCCAGTAATCAGATACAACGCAGGAATAGTGGAATGGACGAAGGCAGAACTCCGCAGCATAGATCAGAAAACCAGGAAACATATGACAATACACAAAACACTACACCCAAGAGCAAATACGGACAGACTATACATAACACGAAAGGAAGGAGGGGGAGGACTACTAAGTATAGAGGACTGCGTCAACATCGAGAACAGAGCACTGGGGCAATATCTGAAAACCAGTGAAGACGAGTGGCTAAAGAGTGCATGGGAAGAAGGACTAATAAAAGTAGACGAAGACCCAGAAATATACAGAGACAGGAGAATGACAGACAGAACAGAGGACTGGCACAACAAACCAATGCATGGACAATACATGAGACAGACTAAAGAACTAGCCAGCGATGACACATGGCAATAGGGAGGGGAGAGCTAAAGAAGGAAACTGAACGATAGACGGAAATAACATCTCTCCCATATGTAGGAAGTGCAATACGAAAAATGAAACCATAAACCACATAGCAAGCGAATGTCCGGCACTTGCACAGAACCAGTACAAAAAGAGGCATGATTCAGTGGCAAAAGCCCTCCACTGGAGACCTGTGCAAGAAACATCAGCTACCTTGCAGTAATAAGTGGTACGAGCATCAACCTGAAGGAGTGATAGAAAACGATCACGCAAAGATCCTCTGGGACTATGGTATCAGAACGGATAGGGTGATACGTGCAAATAGACCAGACGTGACGTTGATTGACAAAGTCAAGAAGGAAGTATCACTCATTGATGTCGCAATACCATAGGACACCAGAGTTGAAGAGAAAGAGGTGGAAAAAATGGATAAGTATCAAGATCTGAAAATAAAAATAAGAAGGATATGGAATATGCCAGTGGAAATCGTACCCATAATCATAGGAGCACTAGGCACGATCCCAAGATCCCTGAAAAGGAATCTAGAAAAACTAGAGGCTGAAGTAGCTCCAGGACTCATGCAGAAGAGTGTGCTCCTAGAAACAGCGCATATAGTGAGAACAGTGATGTACTCCTAAGGAGGCAGGAAGCAACCCAGAACCTCACACTATAAATACCACCCAGTCGAATTGGAGGACTGTGATAGTCCAAGAAAATAAATAATAATTAATAATAATAATAATAATAATAATAATAATAATAATAATAATAATAATAATAATAATAATAATACCGGAAATATGATAAAAGCCATAAACACATGGGCAGAGCAGGAATAATGGAATGGACGAAGGCAGAACTCCGCAACATAGACCAGAAAACTAGGAAACATATGACAATACACAAAGCACTACACCCAAGAGCAAATACGGACAGACTATACATAACACGAAAGGAAGGAGGGAGAGGACTACTAAGCATAGAAGACTGCGTCAACATCGAGAACAGAGCACTGGGGCAAAATCTGAAAACCAGTGAAGACGAGTGGCTCAAGAGTGCATGGGAAGAAGGACTGATAAAAGTAGACGAAGACCCAGAAATATACAGAGACAGGAGAATGACAAACAGAACAGAGGAATGGCACAACAAACCAATGCACGGACAATACATGAGACAGACTAAAGAACTGGCCAGCGATGACACATGGCAATGGTTATAGAGGGGAGAGCTCAAGAAGGAAACTAAAGGAATGATAACAGCGGCACAAGATCAGGCCCTAAGAACCAGATATCTCCAAAGAACGATAGATGGAAATAATACCTCTCCCATATGTAGGAAGTGCAATACGAAAAATGAGACCATCAACCACATAGCAAGCGAATGTCCGGCGCTTGCAAAGAACCAGTACAAAAATAGGCATGATTCAGTAGCAAAAGCTCTCTACTGGAGCCTTTTTGGGGTCCTGTGCAAGAAACATCAGCTACCTTGCAGTAATAAGTGGTACGAGCACCAACCTGAAGGAGTGATAGAAAACGATCAGGCAAAGATCCTCTGGGAATATGGTATCAGAACAGATAGGGTGATACGTGCAAACAGACCAGACGTGACGTTGATTGACAAAATAAAGAAGAAAGTATCACTCATTGATGTCGCAATACCATGGGACACCAGAGTTGAAGCGAAAGAGAGGGGAAAAATGGATAAGTATCAAGACCTGAAAATAGAAATAAGAAGTATATGGGATATGCCAGTGAAAATTGTACCCATAATCATAGGAACACTAGGCACGATCCCAAGATCCCTGAAAAAGAATCTGGAAAAAATAGAGGCTGAAGTAGCTCCAGGACTCATGCAAAAGAGTGTGATCCTAGAAACGGCGCACATAGTAAGAAGAGTGATGGACTCCTAAGGAGGCAGGATGCAACCCGGAACCCCACACTATAAATGCCACCCAGTCGAATTGGAGGACTGTAATAAAAAAAAAAAAATATATAATATATATATATATATATTAATCATATAATAATAATATATATATAATAATATATATTTAATAATAATTAAGAATAATAAAAATAATAATAATCATACGATAATAATAATAAGATAATTATATAGATATATAATAATAATAATAATAATAAAATAATAATAATAATAATAATAATAATAATAATAATAATAATAATAATAATAATGTTCTAAAGGGTCCACAATAATAAAAAGCTTCTGGACTGTAGATGAACCCAGAGAAGGGTTCGAAAGCTTTTTGTAAAGTTTTAAAATTATACACGGACTCGCACACTTTTTATTATTGTGGACCGTTTAGAACATTATATATACTCTTGCGATAGAGTGTTTTTCCCAACCAATAATAATAATATTAATAATAATAATAATAATAATAATAATAATAATAATAATAATAATAATAATAATAATAATAATAATAATAATAATAATCCACAATTATATATTAGAGTATTTACTATGTAAAACAAACAGACTTTGTACTTCACGAGATTGTGAAATTCTTAATAATAATAATAAATAAATCTCTTTACTGCATTTGTTATTTAATTGCATTTCCTTTGTTCTCGTAAAACTGTGATCATCTGCA
>NC_061090.1:32349411-32351911 GCF_015104395.2 Macrobrachium nipponense | reverse complement strand
AAACAAAACAATGAAAAAAAAATACGAAATAAAAATATTTTTCAAGGCAAAGAACAGAAGAGAAGAATAATCTTCAAAGGGCGGCGAATTAAAGAAAAAAAAAGAGAGAATCTTTTCTTCCCAACTAGAGGCCAAGAAGATAAACTCTCTCTCTCTCTCTCTCTCTCTCTCTCTCTCTCTCTCTCTCTCTTCTCTGGAGTTATTTGCATCATCCTCGCCTCTCCTCATCTCATTTTGCCTAGAAAAATTCATTTCCTCTCCCCTAATTCATCTCATCGCGAATTCAACAGCTGCGCGATTTTTCCCTGCTTTCTCCCTCGTATGAATTTTCGTCGATCGGTCTTCATTTCTTTTTGCATTACGTTCGTTTGTCCGTCTTAGAATATCTAAGTATTCACGTAACGATATGTATTATCGAGAGACAAGTCCACATGTAATGTATGGATACATGTATTTTAAAACTAAACCCGTAAGTATACAGGAAGTTTGTGGTATCTGGAACACCATAGATTCAATATAAATATGATGGCTTTTTTTCCTTCCTGTTTATATCAAAACTAAATCTCTACTGGTAGTTTTCGGGAATCTGTTCGATTCCCATTTTCTGTCACTGGAAATAGGAATCGAATAGATTCCCGAAAGCTATCTGTACAGATTTACCCGTACATAATTGTGAATTTGTTACTCCGTTTCAAGACTCATGCTACCATGAGCATATTTCAATTAATGTGCATTCTGTATAATGGACTAAATTTCCAATTTCAGGGTCATTTTAAAATGTTACCTATTTTCACATGACTTGAATTGGTCAAATTCCCTCCCACGCCCCAGCCCCACCCCTTCTTGTATAAATTTGATTTTCATTAGTTTAACAATGTGTAATGTTACCAAAATTCACAATTTCGTGTAATATTCTTTGGGAAACTTGAATTTGAATTCAGTGGCCCCGTGTGGAACTGTTCCTTACTAATAGGGCTCATCTTCTGAATAAATAATAAAATAAATAATGAATAATAATCAATAATAATAATAATAATAATAATAATAATAATAATAATAATAATAATAATTCGACGCCTACGCCTCCTTGAGGCATTATTCATCCTCGAGCAAAAACCCTTCCTTAATACGACACAGGAACCCTTCCTGCTGCCCACCTGTGTAAGGAAGACCCAGCCCGCCCCTCCAGACGAGAACACCAGCGCCCAGGACGGAACCAATATCGAAGAGGTTGGTAGAAATACCAGGAGTTACGTAACCACGGTCGCAGCCAATGAACACCCGGCTCCAGGTGACGCAACACACCTGAGAAGATCAACGCGCCTCGAGAGTTTCCGACGCCTGGCCGCTAGCCAAAGAAAAGTCGAGCACCCTCCGGGTCCTGCAGGGGCATCCGTGAGCGCCCGCACGACCATGATATATAGCGAAGGACTCACCACTCTTAAATTCTATTCAACTTTTATCATTCCTACCATGTCCTGTGAAGATTAAATCATACTCGATAATGAAAAAAAGTATTCATAGGTTAACAGTTAAAGAATTTACGGAATCTGTGAAAAAAAAAAAAAATTCAAACACATTTTTCTTATCGAAAGTGCATTGTCCTTAAATTCTGAATGAGATTTGTATTGAAGTGGTATTCAGTTATTACGACAATTATCCAGCAATACGATTTCTAAAATGATAATTCCATATCGAATTATTTGATTATTATTATTCAGAGGATGAACCACTGCTCATATGAAACAAGCATCTAAGGGTCACTGACTCGAAATTCAAGCTTCCAATGAATATTATGGTGTCCGTTTGAGAAAGTTTCAGAAAATGATAGGAAATACAGAATGAAGAGCTCAGCAATTAAAAAAGATAAAGATGACCTAATGAATTAATAGATAAATAGATGGACATATGAAAAATAGTCAAAATACAAGTGATTGGGATAGTAGTGCATTGCATCTTCGCTCTTGAGAATGTTAAATTAATTTATACGTCTGAAGAAAAAGCGAAAGTTGAATCCTTGAAGGTAATAGGAAATAGGAATGAAGAGATCAGCTATTGAAAAACGATAAAGATCAACTAATAAATTAATAGATAAATAGATAGAAATATGAAAAGTTGTTAAAATACAAGGTGAATTTTTTGGGGGTCGAAATGCATTGCATCTTCGTTTGAACTTCTGACGCTTGAGAAAGTTGAATCATTTTATATGTTTGAAGAGAAACTTTAAGTTTAATCCTTCGAATAATGAGTAAAAAAATTGGTTGAATGGAAATGTCAATTCGACATAGAACTTTCTGAATTGTGAATAGAAAATAAAAACAGAAATGGAAGAAACTTTCAAAACGGAAATGACAAAGGCTCCCCATTTTGTGGTTTGATGACAACAATTTACATACTGACGCAGATACAGGGAGACAGACAGGCAGACAGACAGACAGACAGAGAAGCCAAGTTTAGAAGAGAAAGAGAAAGTAGAGAGAGAGAGAGAGAGAGAGAGAGA
>NC_061090.1:32334411-32344411 GCF_015104395.2 Macrobrachium nipponense | reverse complement strand
TAGGAATTCCGGACTGCATATACGTAGTGCCCTTAAAAACATGCTACAGAAAAACTGAGAAGTTTTTACATTAACAGGGTGGTCTGAATAATAGTGGATATATGAACAGACATTGGTAGGTTTCCTGTAAACATCAAACACAAAGCTTCTATCCCTTCTATGAAGCAAAACATCTAAAAACAACGGTAATGAACAATTATTTTCTTCTTCAACGGTGAATTTAATAGAAGGTACCAAATTATTTAACTTTTCTAAAAATATGTTCAAATTTTCGCTCATGGCCAAACACACAGAATATGTCATCAACATATCGAAACCAAAGAACCCCCTTAGGCAAAATACCAGGTAATATTTTTACTTCAAAAAATTCCATATACAGGTTGCTAAGTACTGGGGAAAGGGGATTTCCCATAGCCATTCCAAACTTTTGATGGTAATAATTCCGTTAAAAACAAACTTGCAATCTTTAACGCATAATTTTATCAATTCCTAAAATTTTGTCAGAAGCCAAAGGTAAAATATGCTTTGTTTAATTCGTCAGCTAAAAAGTTCAACAAAATCATCAACTGGAACATTGGTAAATAAAGAGGCAACATCAAAAAACTGATCATTTTAAAGTCGTAATTTACGTGAGCATTACTGATTTTTTCAACAAAAAATCGGTATTATTCTTTATATGTGATTTAGATATGTTTCCGACAATAGGCATAAGAATCCTAACTAACCATTTAGACAGTTTATATGAAACACTACCAACCGAACTGATTATTGGGCGGACAGGATTACCAAACTTGTGAGTTTTAATAAGACCATACATTATACGGTAACGGTGCACTTTGCGAGGAAAACTGTTTGACTAGAGCATCATTTTCTTTTAAGACACTTTTTAATATCTTATTGAAATTTACTATTAACTGAGGCAAGGGGGTTTTTCTTAGTTCTGAATAAGTTACGTGGTCTGACAAAAGATTGTACATTTTTCTAACATACTCATCCTTATCCATTATTACCAGAACCTGGGATTTATCAGCTTTCGTAATATGCAGGTCATTATCGTTTTTTAAGTCAATGTAAACACTTTATAAAACGGTCTAGGAATAACTAGTTGGGATTGGTTTCGACATGGCACCGTAAACAATACCTTTACAAATATTAATTTCATCACTAGATAAACTACTATTCCTTTCCAGATTATTAAATGAATTAGCAACATCTACATAATCAATATTTTCTTTTGAAAACGAAAAGCTTAAACCGTAACCTAGAGCACTTAAGACATTTTCCTGTAACGGTCTACTTGACAAATTTACCACAAAATCGGGGTTAGCATGATTATTCCAGTCACTGTTTTCGATCAAACTCTTCAGCTTTCTTCCTAGTCTGTTATTTACTCTGCGGCATGTTGTTCTCAGCTTCCTATAACAATAGTTCTTAAGCGGATACTTCCAATCTTCAGGAATGAGCATATGAAAACTGCGTCGCTTTTCACTCAAACTATGAAATGCCTCTTGCATATATTTTCGCATTCAATATATTTCTTGCAGGATCAAACGTTGATAGTCATCAAAAGGTCGGTCCGCCAATTTGAGCAATCTTCTGTTCATATATCCACTATTATTCAGACCACCCTGTTAATGTAAAACTCTCAGTTTTTTGTAGCATGTTTTAAGGCACTACGTATATGCAGTCCGGAATTCCTAGACTCCGAGAATTGTAAAATTTATGACGTAGGAAATAGTAGGTTAAAATACCCAAAGTTTTTAATTGACAAATCTTTGCAGAAAGCTAGAAGTATTTATTTTTGGTTCCATTAACAATCGGGAGCCTTTGTTGTGAGAGAAAATAACCTTAAACACTGCCATATAATGTCAATCTTTCTTTTTTGTATTCAAAAGAAATTACTGAAAACTTTCAAGAATAAATGTGGTATATAAAAATTAATTCAGGAACACTTCAAAATATCATTGTGCGTAATTCCCCAAAACAAACTAGTGGCTGCATTTACACGATTCCTTGTGCTGGCTGTAATTACAACTACCTTGGTCAAACTGGTAAAGAACTAGATTACCGTCTAAAACAACACCGTTACGCAGTTAGAACAGGTCAATCGACGAGTGCTTTATTTGTACACATGAATGATTATAACCATAGTATAGACTGGAAAATGCATCTGAAGTAATATTTTGTAACCAATTGTAAAAAGAAACATAATTGAATCTGCATTTATTAAGCATTTTAACGATCAACTAATGAATCTGAGTTCAGGTCTTTTAAATTAGATAGTTACCTTGTTTATAAAATTGTAGGGAAATACAATGTCACCTTTTTAGCAACAGCCTGTTATACTAACTGCAGTTTCAGTTCTTAAGCACTTTTAAAGTATTCTTACTTGTTTGGTAGTGACAATTTGTAATGATAATTTGCTTGTTAATGGCGTTTGATCTTTGTTCTGTGAAAGTTTCTTGTTTATGTTTCTATTTAGTTTATTTTACTTTGTACCCCGAAGAAGTGTACGCAATACACGAAAGCGCTTGGTACCTGGTCTTTGATTCTTCACCTTTCATGTGGCTATTTACGTACATATTTGTCACGTGCTGTTTGGTGACTTATTGCTGATATATATATATATATATATATATATATATATATATATATAATATATATATATATATATATATATATATATATATATACTATATAGATAATACATAATATCTAAGCAAAAACATATCTATTCTAAACTCACATTCATACAAATAAACGCTAGTTCTGTGCTGTCATCTTTGGGCAATATCCTTCTTGCATAGATCAGAAAAACAATAATAGGTTAAGTCTGAATTTGGCAAATGAGTTATACCTTTTTGTATCTCAAAGCTATAACACGCCGTATTCGTCTACTGAATTATATTCTCACATAGCTAACCCATAAAGCACAACAATCATCGAATTACAACGGTGATAAAAGTGCTGTTAGCTGCTGGGGAATTCCCCTGAGGTCAAATGAATATTACCCTAACACTTCGGTTTAATGCAATGAAAACATTCTACACCGCTCCTCTCGAGAGCTGTTAATGGCCATTCCCATAACAGACGACGCAAAACATACATATCGGGAGGTCATTCCTAATCTCGTAAATTAAAAGTTTTTTTTTTTTTTTTTTTTTTTTTTTTTACTCGACGTCAATAAATGTTGCGTGTTAAATGTACATGTCTGGGTTATCGTTATCTCTTGGGTAAATGGGCCGTTTGTTTAATGTATTGGAAATTCTACAGACACTCAGATAAATGCGTGCTTTCTAAAATAGATTCATGTTTCTTCGTTTTTGTCTTTTTTATTATGGCATGTTTGACGCTTGTTCCAAAACTTTTCCAATTCCTTATTTATTGTACTTTATGGTTTTGGTTTAGTTATGTGAGACTCTAATTCAGTAGATAATTACTGAGTGCAATAGCTTTGAAATACTAATAGATATAACTCAATTTATAATAGAATATAAAATCTATCACCATATTAATACAGATTTCCAAAATAATTAAGTAACTCGTCAAGTATTAGTTCAGCTAATCTTAACAGTCGTGAAATACACTTTACTTTAATTTCTTCGCGGAGAAAGCTGAGAGATTCCGCTTATTTCACTCTGTGTGTGTGTGTGTGTGTGTGTGTGTGTTAGATAAGTTTTTAATTGAATAAATAGAGATACGTAACAAGAAAATTCGGTTCCATACGGGAACAGTTTCCCCAGGATCTCTCTCTCTCTCTCTCTCTCTCTCTCTCTCTCTCTCTCTCTCTACACAGTATCTCACTATGTATAGTGAATAGTTATCAACTGAATAAAAAGAGAGAAATATAACTGAAGTTTGAGAACAAAATTCTAGAGTAAAAAATGATAAAGATATGAAATGTCATATCAATAGTAATTGTAATGTCGACTGTCCATTTTTAAACATACCAATAAATAAGCAAATGTACAAGATATAAATGACGTGTGCCTACAATTCACTTGATTATATTACAACACCTCAACGATTACTGCATCATTTTGATCAATAATTATTGATTATAATTCCAATTAACATGGCATTATATCAGGCTTATTACAGTTTCCAACCCACACAGTGAAATTACACGGTATTTAAAATCTACACTGAAATAACGAAATAACATTTCAGTTTTCTGAAAAGACAACTGTTGTGACGCCTCTGTCTGTCCGTACGCACTTTTTTCTGTCCGCCATCAGATCTTAAAAACTACTGAGACTAGCATCAAACATACCAAATTACAGCCCCTTAGCCTCAGTAGCTTTTATTTCATTTAAGGTTAAAGTTAGCTATAATCGTGCGTCTGATTACGATATAGGCCAAGCCACGAGAGGGCCGTGGTTAAAGTCTCATGGACCGCGGCTCATACAACATTATACCGAGACCACCAAAAGGTAGATCTATATTCGGTGGCCTTGATTACACGCTGTACAGAAAACTCGATTGTTCAGTGCATTTCTCACTTTTTTTTTTTTTATTTCTGTTGTTTATGGAAACAGTCTCGACCGGGTCATTTCCATAAAGACGTGTATCCTCTTGCACTCTGAGGATCTGGGTCAGTTATACCTTCGAAACTTGAGATGTAAATTTGAATTTTGTGGTCTTTGGATACGAATGGATTTAATGTAGCATTCGTGAGTTGGTTTCTGGAGTGTGTGTATTTGATTGATCTACAATATGGCTATAAATATATATATATAATATATATATATATATATATATATATATATTATATATATATATATATATATATATATATGGGAATTGGTCAACATATTCATTAACCACGAAAAGAAATTTTATTTATAAAAGTTAATGGGTATCAGGAAATACAGAGAAATGGTTAGATATCCAAAGCTTCGAAGTCGATGGAAAGAATTGATGTGAAATTGAGTGTCTTAAGTAATAATAATTTCGGGTGAAAAGAGTGGTCAAAATAAATGTAAAAAATTACCAAATAAATAAATAAAGTTCAACTTTTTAAAATCATTTTTCTTTCAAAGAAGAATAACAAAGAATGTGATAAATAGTGGTTACTGGCTTTTCTCTCTCTCTGGGTGTGAAAGTTTGTTATTTTTTAATAACATCCTATTTTCCAACTGTTACTGAATTATAGGATTACACTTTTCCTTTTATGAAGAATACAGTTCCGAAAAGAAAGTTAAGTTCTACAATAGATCAAAACAGACGTCTAACTTGTACACAATTAGATTTTCAAAAAAGCTAGTTAGTACACAACTTAATTTTCAGAAAGTCGTAGTTCTTTTTTCTTTTCTTATTTTTTACTATTTTGTTTATAAATAAACAAATTACTAGTAAAGAAAATTAATAGATAGAGGAATTGTGACGTTCTTAAAATGAGTTAGTCTAATAACTAACTTTTTTCTAAATCTAATTTTGTATAAATTAGACTTCTCTTTTGATCTGATGTAGACCATAACTTTCTGTTTGGAACTTTCTTCTTCATAAAAGGAAAATTATAACTCCATAGTTCAATAACAGTTGGAAAACAGGATATTGAAAAATGAAAACATTAAACCAGAGAGAGAGAGAGAGAGAGAGAGAGAGAGAGAGAAATGCCAGTAAAACTATTCCTTACATTCTATTAATCTTTTTTGAAAAAATGAAGTTAAAATAAATGCATAACTCATTTTGAGAACATAGAAACTCCTTGATATTTGTTCTTTATTTAATAGCCTTTTTATTGGTTGATTTACAGTTTATTATAATTAATTACTATTGCTATTATTACTTTTTTTTTTTACTATTTTATGTAACTATTCTTAATACTGTTTTTTATTATCAACCATTTACTAAGAGCGGAGAAGCAGGTAGCGTTAATTAGCCGTTTTTTTGTTTACTCGGGGAGTAAGCCTACAAACTACTTTGTTGCTGTTCTTTTTGCCGTTGTTGTTCTTGTTGGGCGGGTAGGAATGGTCTATTAAAAAGCCTAAAAAAGGTCTGAAAAAGGTGTTTCGCTTTGAGATAAAGACAGAAATTTTAGGATAGGATAGTTATAATTTTTTTATTAGAATGAAAATGTAAAACATAAATAACGTGCTTGTTAAACAGTACAGAACAATTATTTCTAATAAAATATGATGTATTTATTTTAATTTTCGTCGACGAAACAACACCCTATTTGATCGTAGATTTTAGCCCTCGCTCCGAATAAGTTGGAGGTCGGATCACGCCTTGTTTATTTCAACTCATGCCACGTCCATTTTTACCTTGGTCAAATTTCCCTCTCTTTCCCTCATCCTTCTCTCCCACTTACTCCCTTTATTTCCTCATCTCCCATTTCTATCCCCCACCCCACATTCACCCTTTCCTCGCCCGTTCCAGCTCGCCAGCCTTTCCAAAGGGGACACCTCTGTTCCATTCCTATCGGGAGCAGAACAAGTTGATTCGGACGGAACACTAATTTCATGGTTTGTGCTTTTTGTCTCCCTCTGAATACAAATTAAGTGCCCCAACTTTCTTCTTTCGAGAGATATTTGAATACGAAAGAGAAAATTAATGTTAATACTTCATCGACATTGGTTTAAAGATAAATGCTTTGTTTGTGTATAGGATTTTTTCTATTACGAATGTTTTTCTCAAATGAGGATATCAGTAGAAAATATCTAAACAGGGAATGTTATTACATTTGAGCTCACTAAATAAATTGTCAGTATAAAGGTTATACGCCATAAATCTAAACTTTTCTTATAGTTCAAAAGCTAATATATATCGTTTAGATTTAATTAGAAAATGTGAAGAATAAAAACAATTTCCTTCCCTAATCTTGTGAATATTTTCTATTCTCTTTTTAACCTGATGTTCTTTGTTAAGTTTAGTTAGATATTTGGTAACTTCGTTTTTTGTTAAATTTTGTTTAACTGATCTTATGAAGATAGGGACAAAAGAATACATCTAGATAGAGAGAGAGAGAGAGAGAGAGAGAGAGAGAGAGAGAGAGAGAAATAACACATTTTCATTAAATTCGAAGCATCTGTCAAACAGAGCTATTCAGAATAGCTGACAACCAATTTTTCCTATTTCTAACCGAGCGACCCGACAGATATTCCTGCCTGATATGTGTGTAGGTTAGCATTTTAGTGAGGCAGGAAGCAACATCTTTCTAAATAAATCTGTAATAGGGGCTGGCGTGTTGAAAGCAGATCATTGCCCGAAAGATTTATTATATATATTGTATATATAATATATATATATAATATCTCTATATATATATATATATCATATATATATATATATATATTATATATATATTTAATACTTCTAGGGCCCAATTTTTCACGGAAACAACATTCATTGAATAGAATGGCTATCTCACTGTTAACCAGCTTTTTTGAAATTGCTTCATATTTTCTAATTATTTTCTTTACTTTATTGTTTAGGTTACTAATGGACACATAATGGGGTTCTTCCATTTACTCCAGCATTTTTACACGCGACAGCTGTTTCGTCAACCTATACGTATTGACGTTATCAAGCGTACTGATACAAATATGAGCCTACATGCGTTTTGTGACGTCATGAGGACGAAAAGGTAGTACAATTGCCAGATACCTAGTTTAAGTATTTACAAAAGGCTATAGTGAAACATAAAATAAGACAAATAAATAAATAAGTTAACAACAGAAATTATATAAAAAGATGAAAGTAAGTTATTATATACACATTATACATAAATATATATTTAATACATATAAGTTTAATTCACTGAATGTCACTGTGCGCTCCTGTCCGCGTGTGGTGGTTTTTGTTCCACGCGGTTGAAGGGCTGCCTCCTACACGAGGCAAGAACCGGTCTGCCTCATGTTGGATGTTAAGGTTGGGGCGTTGCATGGCGATGCTGACTGCTTCTGATATCAATAAACAATTGTAGTTGCCTCCCTTGTGTATTATTTTGGTGTTTGTGAGAAGTTCTTGTAAGGATGATTTTTTATTGTGGGTATCCACAAAGTACTGATGAATGGCTCCTTGGTTTCTGTGGGCCTGCATGCGACGTTTGAGTGTAGTAGTTGTGTGTCCGATATAGCATTTTTGGGGGGACTGACATTGTTCGTCAGCACAGACAAACTTGTATACTATATCAGATTTAACCTCTTTCTCCGTCGATGGGGCCGTACCGTTTTTCATTACCAATGAGGCCGTAAGGTTTGGTTTGCAGTAAATTCTTGCTGTTATTTTGTTTTATGGCGCTAGGGGGGTGGTTCCTCTTCGCAGTATACCAAGGATGGCTTTCCCTTTCATCTTCGTGGTGTTGTTTTATGGTATCTGATGGTATATCACTATTTCTTTGTCTTGTCTTGTGTGTTGTCCCTCGGGGTCGGGTTATGGAAAGCCTCCAATCTCTTTTTGACAACTTGCTGGATCATGTCATCTGGTTAGCCGTTATTTGTGAGCAGCTGTTGAACTCTGTTGATTTCTTCGTTAGTCGCTTTCCACGTGGAACAGTGTGTTATGGCGCGTTTTATGTATGCATTTACCACAGATCGTTTATATGCATCAGGCCATTCTCCTCTAGCATTCAAGCATCTCCCAGCGTCTGTCTTTTTAGTGTATACGGTGGTATTGTATTTGTTGTTCTTTTGGGTCACAAGTTCGTCCAAAAAATGGAGTGAAATAATGTGACTTATAGGTAGAGGTAATTCATGCTGAGTCAGTTCATTACTAAGATAGTCTAAAATACTCACGAGTTTGTGCATTTGTGATTGTAAGTTTATATTCAATGATGAATTTTATCAACAAATATTTGGCATGTCAATGGAAAATCCTTTATCACCACTACTCTCAAACTTGTACATGGAATTTTTTGAAAAACGCTACTTAAAAAAAAAAAGTAATATCATGCATATTCCTGTAAATGGTATCGTTATGTTGATGATATTTAGCTGTCCTGCCTGTCGGAATTGATGTAAATGATTTACTCTCTAAATTAAATAACCAGGTACCATCGATTAAGTTTACTCTAGAATTAGAAAAAGACAATTGCCTCCCTTTCTTAGATGTTTTGATACACAGAGAACCATTTCAATGTAAATTCGGTATTTATAGGAAACCGACCAACAACTTAACTTATGTTATTTCTTCTCAGGCCACCATCTTAACATAAAAATACAATTTTTCTTCTATGTTTTTTGACGAGCATTATGCATTGTCAGTCCCCAATATTTTTTTAGATAAAGAAAATTGAATACATAAAGAAAAATAGGGAAAGATTATGCTATCCTTCACATATATTAAAAAAAAAAAAAATATTTGTTATAATAAAGCCCACAAAAGTTTTATAGTGTAAGTAACACACAGAAAAAAAAAATTTTTAAAAGAACATTCTCAGTTTGCCTTTTTTTAACGGATTTGAAACCATTAAATCATTGTTAAAAGCTTTTAATGTCAACCTTGTTTTCTCATATAATAACACACTAAAAGGAATGTTAATAAAAAATGGCCCCAGAGAACGCAACAACATAATATATAAAATTCCATATATGGATTGTCCCTCATTTTATCTCGGACAGTCTAGCAAGGGCCTACAAGTAAGGCTAAGCCAGCATAAATATTCTGTAAAAACTGGACAAACATCTAATGCAATATTCATTCATTTAAGTGAAAACAACCACCGAATAAATTGGGTTGGTATTTAGTTCAGTAATTGCAAGGTCAAGAGATGTCTTATCACGAAATCTTTTAGAATCTGCTTTAATACAACTTACTTTTCATTGTAATTTCAATGTTAGTCGTGGCCTTTTTCATTTAGACCCTTGTATTTGTAACATGTTTAAGAATGACCTCAAAGATATAATTACAGACTTAAATCAAAAATTAGTTGCCTTTGAGTTATCTTCGTTATAATGTATGTCTAACCTGTATTGTGAATATGTATTTGTGAACAGGGTTTGTTTACCAAAGTTCTGAACAGATGTCACCTATAATTCTTTAATTGTCTTGTCCT
>NC_061090.1:32324411-32326911 GCF_015104395.2 Macrobrachium nipponense | reverse complement strand
GGGTTTCTCCACAATTGAGAGTAACAGTTATGTGAATTTTTACGAGGTTCCATATTTTCCCAAGGATTTAGGAACCATAGTTGAAAAGGCTGAATGCTCTTAGCCAAATGCCCCCAACAGGGAAAGCAGCCCAGCAAAAATAATTTTTTAAAAGTTACATAAATAAGGACTATATACTTTGGAAAATAGCTAGAACAATATAAATCAAGTAAATTGGTAAAAATGAATAGAATGTGAAACTTACGACTTATGGAAAAATTCATGTAAGTCTGCAGAAAAAAATTATAAAAGCATTTGCATCAAATTTTAATTTAGTTTCCAAATATGAACTACATGATTAGGAATGGTTGAATTAAGGAGGTTGATAAAGCAATATATAAGCAATGGGGCTTCTTAAAACCAATTATAAATATTCTCAGTGAGAGAGATAGCAGATCTTAATATTCCTAGTGAGGAAGGTCAGGTATAAATACTCCTAGTGAGAGAGGACAGATATGAATATGCCCAATGAGAAAGGTCAGATATAAATATTGCTAACGAGATCCAGATACAAATATTCCTAGTAAGAGAGACCAGATATAAATATTCCTAGTGAGAGGTCAGATAGCCTTTGCTACAATCCGCGGCTCCCTTACAAAATAAGATGAATTCCGCTTAGGAATGTTATTCGTTGATATAAACGTCTGAGAAAGGACCATTTTACGAGTAATGAGGGCAAAGACCTGATGTCGAATGAGCAAGTAATGTGCATAGTCGGGCATAAAGTTATATGCAAGCTCGTTTATCGTTTGCTGGTATTCAGTAATAAGGGTTAAAATCTTTGTGCCCTGAGGGAATACGTTAACCGAAATTTAAATTTTTTTGGAGTTGATCATAATTTTGTCCTCTCGTGGATTCGAACCAGCGGACAGAGGAGAAATCAGGACTTCAGTGAAGTTACCGACTCTGCCAACAATTCCCCTCCGTTTAACATATACATATTTGAAAATATATTAATTCTGAGGTAGAGCGAAATGGATATTAAAGGATATTTGTAGCTTAATGCATGTATATGAATCATGGCAATGTGATTAAAAATTTATATATATATATATATATATATATATATATATATATATATATATATATATATATATATATATATATATATATATATATGTACATATATATTATTTACGAGATATCAAAATAAAAGCTAAATTAAACAAATCACGAATTTTTTTCTAGCAGTTGGTACTAACATAACTATATTCTCAAAATAACACAAAAGACAGGATTCTCCGAAACATATACGAAAAAATACGACTTATACAAAGGCGCAGATAAAAAGGGGGAACCAGAAATAAGCGCGAAGGGAGGAAAACAGAGGGAGTGAGAAAAGTAAGAGAGGGAATATAAGTAAAGAAAAATAATAGATGGGTGATAAACGGAGCAAAGGAAAGAAACGCAGAAAATCAACAGCGGAATTGTTTTGATTCAGATAAAAAAGAATTTTTTTTTCTCCTCTCTCTTGCTCTCTTTCTTTCTCCATTTTGCTCTCTTTTTCCTCTCTTTTGCTCTGTTTTTCCTCTCTTTTGCTCTCTTTCTCATCTTTTAGTCGTTCTCTCCTTTGCTATCTTTCTTTCTCTCTTGCTATCTTTCTTTTTCTCTTTTATTCTCTTTCTTTCCCTCTTTAGCTCTCTTTCTCTCTCTTGCTCTCTTTCTCCTCTCTCTCTTGCTCTCTTTCTAATCTATTTTAGTCTCTTTTTCTCTTTTGTTCTCTTTCTTTCTCTCTTTTGCGATCTTTCTTTCTCGCTTTTTCTCTCTTTCTCTCTTATGATCTTTTTCTCATCTCTTTTAGTCTCTCTCTTTTTCTCTCTTTCTCCTTTCTCTCCTTCTATCTTTTACTCTCTTTCTTTCTCTCTATCTGTTTCTCTTTTTTGCTCTCTTTTACTATCTTTTGTTTTCTTTCTTCTTTTTCTCTCTTTCTTTCTCTCTTTTTCTCTCTTTCTTTCGCTCATTTGCTCTCTTTCTCTTCTATTTTTTTCTTTTCTCTTTTCTCTCTTTGCTCTCTTTCTTTTCTCTTCTCTAGGCTCTCTTTTCTTTTGTTCTCTATTTACTCTCCTTGCTCTCTTTCTCCTTTTCATTCTCTGCTCTCTTTCGCTCATTTTTTTCCTTTCGTCGTTCTGAGTCTCGAGTATAATCTGCATATTTTGGTAATTCCATAAAATGAACACAAACATACAATATATAATAATGCATGCATATAATTAGAATCTCTTCATAAATGCATCCTCGTCCATGAATATTCCATGCAAAGTAACTTCCAATTCAGTAACTGCATATCCATCCAGCCTGCACATACGTAGATGGCACCGACGTATCAACAAAGTTAACAAACCGAATATTTGATCATTTCAAATTTCATGGAGATGAGGAGCAAATCTCTAATGCAAAACATTTCGCTCTCAATAGAGATCGAGTTGATTTGGAAAAATATCCCGAAGATAAGCGGATAAGT
>NC_061090.1:32316697-32323911 GCF_015104395.2 Macrobrachium nipponense | reverse complement strand
ATACCATACAACAAACACCACGAAGATGAAAAGGAAAGCCATCCTTGTATACTGCGAAGAGGAACCACCCCCCCTAGCGCCATATAACAAAATAACAGCAAGAATTTACTGCAAACCAAACCTTACGGCCTCATTGTAATGAAAAACAGTACGTCCCATCGACGGAGAAAGAGGTTGAATCTGATATAGTATACAAGTTTGTCTGTGCTGACGAGCAATGTCAGTCCCCCCAAAATGCTATATCGGGACACACAAACTACTACACACAAAACGTCGCATGCAGGCCCACAGAAAACCAAGGAGCCCATTCATCAGCACTTTGTGGATACCCACAATAAAAACCATCCTTACAAGAACTTCTCACAAACACCAAATAATACACAAGGAAGGCAACTACAATCGTTTATTGATATCAGAAGCAGTCAGCATCACCATGCAACGCCCTAACCTTAACATCCAACGTGAGGCAGACCGGTCCTTGCCCTCGTGTAGGAGGCAGCCCTTCAACCGCGTGGAACAAAACCACTACACGCGGACAGGAGCGCACACTGACATTCAGTGAATTAAACATATATGTAATTAATATATATTTATGTATAATGTGTATATAATAACTTACTTTCAAAGTTCTTATATAATTTTCTGTTTTAACATATTATTTATTTGTCTTATTTTATGTTTCACTATAGCCTTTTGTAAATACTTAAACTAGGTATCTGGCAATTGTACTACCTTTCCGTCCGTTATGACATCACAAAACGCATGTAGGCTCATATTTGTATCAGTACGCTTGATAACGCCAATAAGTATGAGTTGACGAAACAGCTGTCGCATGTAAAAATACTGGAGTAAATGGAAGAACCCCATTATGTGTCCCATTAGTAACCTGAACAATGAAGAAAAGAAAATAATTAGAAAATATGAAGCAATTTAAAAAAAGCTGACTAACAGTGAGAAAGCCATTCTATTCAATGAATGTTTGTATCCGTGAAAAATTGTGCCCTAGAAGTATTTAAATATATATAATATATATATATATATATATATATATATATATATATATATATATATATATATATATATATATATATATATGATAAATCTTTCGGGCAATGATCTGCTTTCAACACGCCAGTCCCCTATCACAGATTTATTTAGAAAGATGTTGCTTCCTGCCTCACTAAAATGCTAACCTACACACATATCAGGCAGGAAAATCTGTCGGGTCGCTCGGTTAGAAATATGAAAAATTGGTTGTCAGTTATTCTGAATAGCTCTGGTTGACAGATGCTTCGAATTTGATGAAAATGTGTTATACTTTCTCTCTCTCTCTCTCTCTCTCTCTCTCTCTCTCTCTCTCTCTCTCTCTCTCTTTCTAGATGTATTCTTTTGTCCCTATATTCATAAGATCAGTTAAACAAAATTTAACAAAAAACGTAGTTACCAAATATCTAATCTAAACTTAACAAAAAAACATCAGGTTAAAAAGCAATAGAAAATATTCACAAGATTAGGGGAAGGAAATTTTTTTTATTCTTCACATTTTCTAATTAAATCTAAACGATATATATTAGCTTTTGAACTATAAGAAAAGTTTAGATTTATGGCGTATAAACCTTTATACTGACAATTTATTCAGTGAGCTCAAATGTAATAATATTCCCTGTGTAGATATTTTCTACTGATATCCTCATTTGAGAAAAACATTCGTAATAGAAACAAATACTATACATAAACAAAGAATTTATCTTTAAACCAATGTCGATGAAGTATTAACATTAATTTTCTCTTTCGTATTCAAATATCTCTCGAAAGAAGAAAGTTGGGGCACTTAATTTGTATTCAGAGGGAGACAAGAAGCACACTCCATGAAATTAGTGTTCCGTCCGAATCAACTTGTTCTGCTCCCGATAGGAATGGAACAGAGGTGTCCCCTTTGGAATGGCTAGCGAGCTGGAACGAGCGAGGAAAGGGTGAATGTGGGGTGGGGGGTAGAAATGGGAGATGAGGAAAGGAAGGGAGTAAGTGGGAGAGAAGGATGAGGGAAGGAGAGGAAAATTTGACCAACGTAAAAATGGACGTGGCATGAGTTTGAAACAAACAAGGCGTGATCCGACCTCAACTTATTCGGGGCGAGGGCTAAAATCTACGGTCAAATAGAGCGTTGTTTCGTCGACGGAAATTAAAATAAATACATCATATTTTATTAGAAATAATTGTTCTGTACTGTTTAACAAGCACGTTATTTATGTTTTACATTTTCATTCTAATAAAAAAATTATAACTATCCTATCCTAAAAGAAAATTCCTGTCTTTATCTCAAAGCAAAAACACACCTTTTTCAGACCTTTTTTTAGGCTTTTTAATAGACCTTTCCTACCCGCCCAACAAGAACAACAACGGCAAAAAGAACAGCAACAAAAGTAGTTTGTAGGCTTACTCCCCGAGTAAACGAAAAGGGGGTAATTAACGCTGCCTGCTTCTCCGCTCTTAGTAAATGGTTGGTAATAAAAACCGTAATAAGAATAGTTACATAAAATAGTAAAAAAAAAAAACAGTAATAATAGTAATAGTTAATGAATAATAATAAACTGTAAATCAACGAATAAAAAGCTATTAAATAAAGAAAAATATCAAACAGTTTTTCTGTTCTCAAAATGAGTTATGCATTATTTTTTAACTTTATTTTTTCAAAAAATATTAATAGAATGTAAGGAATAGTTTCACTGGCATTTCTCTCTCTCTCTCTCTCTCTCTCTCTCTCTCTCTCTCTCTCTCTCTCTCTCTCTCTCTCTCTGGGTTTTAATGTTTTCATCTTTTAGTATCCTGTTTTTCCAACTGTTTATTGAATTGTGCAGTTATAATTTTTCCCTTTATGAAGAAGAAAGTTCCAAACAGAAAGTTATGGTCTACAACAGATCAAAAGAGAAGTCTAATTTATACAAAATTAGATTTAGAAAAAAGTTAGTTGATTAGACTAACTCATTTTCAGAACGTCACAATTCCTCTATCTATTAATTTTCTTTACTAGTTATTTGTTTATTTATAAACAAATTAATAGTAAAAAATAAGAAAAAAAAAGAAAAAGAAATACGACGTTCTGAAATTAAGTTGTGTACTAACTAGCTTTTTTGAAAATCTAATTGTGGTGCAAATTATTGACGTCTGTTTTGATCTATTGTAGAACTTGACTTTCTTTTCGGAACTTTATTCTTCATAAAAAGGAAAAAAGTGTCATCCTATAATTCAGTAACAGTTGGAAACCAGTATGTTATTAAAAAATAACAAACTTTCACACCCAGAGAGAGAGAGAGAAATGCCAGTACCAACTATTCATTACATTCTTTGTTATTCTTCTTTGAAAAAAAAAAAAATATTTTAAAAAGTTAAACTTTATTTATTTATTTGATAATTTTTAAACATTTATTTTTGACCACTCTTTTCACCCGAAATTATTATTACTTAAGACACTCAAATTTCACATCAATATCTTTCCATCGACTTCGAAGCTTTGGATATCTAACCATTCCTAAGTTTCGAAGGTATAATTGACCAGTGCGAGAGGACACACGTCTCTATGGAAATGACCCAGACGAGACTGTTTCCATAACAAAAGAAATTTAAAAAAAGTGAGAAATGCACTGAACAATCGAGTTTCTGTACATGTGTAATCAAGGCCACCGAATATGGATCTACATGAGATTTTAACCACGGCCCTCTCGTGCTTGGCTATATCGTTGTCAGACGCACGATTATAGCTAACTTAACCTTAAATGAAATAAAAGCTACTGAGGCTAAGGGGCTACAATTTGGCATGTTTGATGATTGGAGGGTGGATGATCAAACATACAGTTTGCAGCCCTCTAATCTCAGTAGTTTTTAAGATCTGATGGCGGACAGAAAATATCCGGACAGAAAAAAGTGCGTACGGAACATACAGAGGCGTCCACAACAGTTGTCTTTTTAGAAAACTGAAATATTATTTCGTTATTTCAGTGTAGATTTTAAATACCGTGTAATTTCACTGTGTGGGTTGGAAACTGTAATAAGCCTCATATAATGTCATGTTAATTATAATTATAATCAATAATTATCGATCAAAATGACGCAGTAATCGTCGAGGTGTTGTAGTATAATCAAGTGAATTGTTGTAGGCACACGTCATTTATAATCTTAAAGCGATTTGCTTATTTATGGTATGTTTAAAAATGGACAGTCGACATTACAATACTATTGATATGACATTTCATATTTTTATCATTTTTTACGCTAGAATTATGTTCTCAAACTTCAGTTATATTTCTCTCTTCTTATTCAGTAGTTGATAACTATTCACTATGCATAGTGAGATACTGTGTAGAGAGAGAGAGAGAGATTCTGGGGAAACTGTTCCCGTATGGAAGCCGAATCTCTCAGCTTTTTCCGCGAAGAAATTAAAGTATTAGATGAACTAATACTTGACGAGTTACTTAATTACTTTGGAAATCTGTATTTATATGGTGATAGATTTTGTATTCTATTATAAATTGAGTTATATCTATTAGTATTTCAAAGCTATTGCACTCAGTAATTATCTACTGGATTAGAGTCTCACATAACTAAATCAAAAAACCATAAAGTACAATAAATAGAATTGGAAAAGTTTTGGAACAAGCGTCAAATATGTCATAATAAAAAACAAAAACAAAAAACATGATCTATTTTAGAAAGCACACATTATCTCAGTTTCTGTAGAATTTCCAACACAAACGGCCCATTTACCCAAGAGATACGATAACCAGACATGTACATTTAGTATGCGCAACATTTATTGACGTCGAGTATAAAAAAAAAAAAAAAAAAAAAAAACTGTTAATTTACGAGATTAGGAATGGACCTCCCGATATGTATGTTTTGCGTCGTCTGTTATGGAAATGGCCATTAACAAGCTCTCGACAAGAGCGTTGTAGAATGTTTTCATTTCATTAAAACCGCAGTGTTAGGTAATATACATTTGACCTTCGGGAATTCCCCCGCAGCTAAAAGCACTTTTATCACCGTTATACCTTTGGGGTTTATTGCGAACTATTTGTAATTCGATGATTGTTGTGCTTTATGGTTTAGCTACGTGAGAATATAATTCAGTACACGAATACGGCGTGTTATAGCTTGAGATACAAAAAGATATAACTCATTTTTATAGAAAGAGCCCGATCTTTAATGAAATTCAGACCTTAACCTATTATTGTTTTTCTGATCTACCGAAGAAGGATATTGCCCAAAGATGACAGTACAAAACTAGCGTTTATTTGTAGGAATGTGAGTTTAGAATAATATGTTTTTGCTTAGATATTATGTATATATATATATATATATATATATATATAGTATATATATTATATATATATATATATATATATATATATATATATATATAGTATATCGGTATGTATATAAAATATATACATGCATATATATATATAGATATATATATATATATATATATATATATATATATATATATATATATATATCTTATATCTATATATATATATATATATATATAACACATGTATATATATATATAATATATATTTTATATGTACGTTTTATACACCAGTATTTACCCTTTTAATTTCGTCTGTATTTCGAGATGCTACCGACTATATATAATAAATAATATAGTCACAAGAATTCTTTATGAAAAACGCAAATAGCGAGACAAAGCTACAGAGCGACATTGCATACCTATGACATCTCTGGAAATCAGTGTATCATGCAAAATGCCCTTAGCGTTGAATTGCACAATGAATAAAAAAACACATATCTCTTCCGTTCTTTTTAGTTTTTACGTGTCTCGAGTCACTGAATTTCACGAGAAGGAAAAAAAGCGAAAAAAATGATATCGATGAAGTAAAAGGACGAAAAATCTCTTCGATCTTTGAACTTGATGTTGGCGTGAATCTGTTTAGAAGAGAATATGCAAATTTTCAAAGCGAATTACCTTTGGTTGAATTCATATATACACAGGCGCTTCAGTAATTCATCGCCTGATGCTTTATGTGTTTCACGAATGTGGTTGGTTTTTGCCCGAGTACAAAGCTTAACTATTTTGTGGGGGCTGGATTTTCTCATTCATTATTTTAAGGCTTTTTCGAATCTTGACGGACAAACTTTCCTGGCAGGTTTAGTTAGGATGGAAGAATGATGTTTTCCCTCTCTCTCTCTCTCCGTCTCTCGTCTCTCTCCTCTCTCAAAAAAAATCTCTCTCTCTCGCCTCTCTCTCTCTCTCTCTCTCTCTCTCTATATATATATATATATATATATATATATATATATATATATATATATATATATATATATATATATATATATATATATATATATATATATATATATATATATATATATATATATATATATATATATATACATATATATATATATATATATATATATATATATATATATATATATATATCTATATATATATACAAATGTCATATATATATATATATATATATATATATCTATATATATATATATATATATATGTTTAAATATCTTGTTCAAACCCTCGTTGCGTGAAAAATATAACCTAATTTTTAACCTAATTTCTATCTCTTTCTCTCTCTCTCTCTCCTCTCTCTCTCTCTCTCTCTCTCTCTCTCTCTCCTCTTTAAGTTGCCCTTGTATCTGGAAAAATATCCTAGTTTTGAATCTACTCTCTCTCTCTCTCTCTCTCTCTCCTCTCTCTCTTCTCTCTCTCTCTCTCTCTCTCTTCTTAAGTTGCCTCGTATCTGGAAAAAATATATATAGTTTTTTTTTAATTTACTCTCTCTCTCTCTCTCTCTCTCTCTCTCTCTCTCTCTCTCTCTCTCTCTCTCTCTTCTTAGTTTGAAAACCCTTGTATCAGAGAAAAATATACCTAGTTTTTAAAATCTATCTCTCTCTCTCTCTCCCCACCCCACCCCGCTCTTTCTGTCTCTTCGTACTTTCGCAGCTGAAACCGACTGATTGCCAATTTTTGAAGAGGTAGACCCTTCATTAACAGCCATATATTCATCCTCGGCCAAAGTTGAAAAGTTCTCCTCCCTCCTCCTCTTTTGTTATGAAGACTGAAAAACTGTAATTCTTGAAGGTAGACGAAGGGGATCTAACTCCCCTGATAATCTTGAAATACCTTTACTTGTTAAGAAGTAAGGGAGTGATCAATAATTGTATGATGGCGTCTC
>NC_061090.1:32294197-32311697 GCF_015104395.2 Macrobrachium nipponense | reverse complement strand
TAGTTTTATTATTATATATTTTATAAAATGGGAGAAAGAGTTATTCCAAGATAAATGATAAAAATGTCATAGTATGCTAGATGACATAAAAAATAATACCTAAAAATATCACTTAATTTGTAATTTAGATAACATTGCACATTATTAAGATTATTATATTTCACTATTTATACAAATGGAGGATATTTAGCAATATATGCCATGATATATTAGATAGCGTAAAAGATGACAATTGTTATTATTATTATTATTATTATTATTATTATTATTATTATTATTATTATTATTATTATTATTCAGAAGATGAGCCCATATTAGTACGGAACAGTCCCACAGGGGACCACTGAATTCAAATTCAAGCTTCCCAAAGAATATTACACGAAATTGTGAATTTTGGTAACATTACACATTATTAAAATAATGAAAATCAAATTTATAAAAGAAGGGGTGGGCTGGGGCGTGGGAGGGAAATTGACCAATTCAAGCCGTGGGGGGGGGGGGGGGGGGGGGAAAATATGGTAACATTTTAAAATGACCCGAAATTGAAATTTAGTCCATTATACAGAATGCACATTAATTGCAATATGCTCATGGTAACATGAGTCTTGAAACGGAGTAACAAATCCACAGTTATGTACGGGTAAATCTGTACAGATAGCTTTTGGGAATCTATTCGATTCCTATTTACAGTGACAGAAAATGGGAATCGAATAGATTCCCGAAACCTACCTGTAGAGATTTAGTTTTGATATAAACAGGAAGGAAAAAAAGCCCTCCTATTTATATTGAATCTATGGTCTTCAGATACCACAAACTTCCTGTATACTTACGGATTTAATTTTAAAATACATGTATCCATACATTACATGTGGACTTGTCTCTCCATAATACATATCATTACGTGAATTACATTTTTACCAAGTTTTACGAGTACTTAGACATTCTATGACAGACAAACGAACGTAAAGCAAAACGAAATGAAGACCGATCGACGAAAATTCATACGAGGGAGAAAGCAGGGAAAAATCGCACAGCTGTTGAATTCGCGATGAGATGAATTAGGGAAGAGGAAATTAATTTTTCCAGGCAAAATGAGATGAGAGAGGCGAGGAAGATGCAAATACTCCAGAGAAGAGAGAGAGAAGAGAGAGAGAGAGAGAGAGAGAGGAGAAGAGAGAGTTTATCGCCTTGGCCTCTGGTTGGGAAGAAAAGATTCTCTCTTTTTTTTTTCTTTAAGTCGCCGCCCTTTGAAGATTATTCTTCTCTTCTGTTCTTTGCCTTGAAAAAGATTTTTATTTCGTATTTTTTTATTGTTTTGTTTATAGCTGGGTTCTCTCTTTTGCTCTTTCTGTCTGTCTCTACACCTGATTCTCTCTCTCTCTCTAAAACTGACTTTCTTTGTCTCTGTCTGTCTATCTGTTTCTTGTTTCTACAAACCTGGCTTTCTCTGTGCATGTCTGTCTGTCTGTCTTGTCTCTCTCTACACCTGACTCTCTTTCTCTCTCCCTTTCCGCCCCGCTTCTCTCTCTCTCTCTCTCTCTCCCTATGGTCTTAGTTGCCTACCCCTTTATTTTTGCCGGGAAACACGACGACCACCTAGGTGGCAGCACTGCTTGCTTTCAGGGCACAAACATCACAAAGCATAATCTCTGTTGTTGTATTCTTGATTAAAGCACAGATAAGGTAATGAAGACGGATCATGCTCCCATAAGCTCACAAATTACCTAAAGAAATGTAAGGAAACATTAATAATAGCAGTGAGAGAGAGAGGAGAGGAGAGAGAGGAGAGAGATTTGCTTACGATAATGAGGATAACATTCTTATTGAAAATAGTTAGTGTTGGAGATTACAGAACCAGTAATAGTAAAAATTGCATTTATTAATGATATCCGATTTGCTCTCTGAACACTATGAATATCCTTTTGCTCTAAGTATATATAATGCCATCTTAATGCTCTTAAAGGGAAAATCAGTTTTGAAAGTCTTTTCTTTTAATATCACAGATATTCAGCTCTTCATTGCTGCGTGACGTTGGACATACTATGAGGTTCTAAGCATTTGTTTTTAAAAGAGTAATATACTTGATATACTAAGCCTTCAGTTATTAAGATATTTTTTAAGAATTAAAGTACACAGCACCATGATATACTTCATATATCGAAAGTACGATACAATCGGAGATTTCGACGCGGACAGGTTTACTAGAGTTCACAAAGAACCAATTCATTTACCCCAATCTTTCCATGAGAAGGTTTCTTAAGTAGAAGTGGTTTTTCATTCACTGCCAAAAACGTCCGTTATCCCATTATCCCGGATTGATTCTGACTGCAATTCATAAAGAATAATCTGAAGTGCTTTGAAACACCACCATAAACACATCCGGTCAAGTCAGGGGCAAAACTGAAAACCTACTTACTATAAACACTGCTGAGTCTCGGAAGCTCTTCACAGGACGAATCAGAAACGGAAAGAGACTCCAGGAAGCCCATTAGAGAGGGGAGGATGCAAACAGCTAAAAAGGGGGAAAAATAAAAGGTTATTTTCAATTTCTTTTGCACACTGGCTATTTAGACGTTTCCTCTTTTCGACTTCTTCGAATAAAACGTTCGGTACATTACACCTTGCTCTATCTTCCCTACACTTTTTCTTTGTTTTGTTTATTCAATGCTTTTTTCTTACTTACCGGCAGCGAGACTAGGAGAGTAGACATTTGTCTTCATGACAAATTCATGAGAGTTGCGAAGCTGAAGTAGCATGCATTGAATATCATGAATATTTTACGATTGGGAGATGGATGAAATAGTTTATCCTAGCGTGTTATTAGTCAATAAGCGCGTACTAAGAGAGAGAGAGAGAGAGAAGAGAGATAATTTGTATACAAGAATGCAAGGACGTTGGAGTCGTTGAACCTTTGCGACTACTTTCCTTTCCTTCCTTGTTTACGAAAGACCCACTATTATATTATTATTTTATTATTATTAGTTATTATTATTATTATTATTATTCTTATTATTTATTAAAGAATGACAGCATCAGTGGAGGTGATTATATATATAAAGGTCTTTTCGTAATTGTTCTGAATAAAATGCCAATTGGGCTTTTTATAATTTACATGTGGCGTGCGATAGCCGTAGAGTTTCAAGCCTCAACATACAAGGACGTAGCGGATATCGAACGTTTCCAAACATATTGTTTTAAACGAACATACTTGACAGAGGGTCTTCTCCCTTTATGCATTATTATTATTATTATTATTATTATTATTATTTTTTTGTTTTTTTTTTTTTTTTTTTTTTTTTTTTTTTTTTTTTTTTTTTTGCTCTATCACAGTCCTCCAATTCGACTGGGTGGTATTTATAGTGTGGGGTTCCGGGTTGCATCCTGCCTCCTTAGGAGTCCATCACTCTCCTTACTATGTGTGCCGTTTCTAGGATCACACTCTTCTGCATGAGTCCTGGAACTACTTCAGCCTCTAGTTTTTCTAGATTCCTTTTCAGGGATCTGGGATCGTGCCTAGTGCTCCTATGATTATGGGTACGATTTCCACTGGCATATCCCATATCCTTCTTATTTCTATTTTTTTCAGATCTTGATACTTATCCATTTTTTTCCCTCTCTTTCTCTTCAACTCTGGTGTCCCATGGTATTGCGACATCAATGAGTGATACTTTCTTCTTGACTTTGTCAATCAACGTCACGTCTGGTCTGTTTGCACGTATCACCCTATCCGTCCTGATTACATAGTCCCAGAGGATCTTTGCCTGATCGTTTTCTATCACTCCCTCAGGTTGGTGCTCGTACCACTTATTACTGCAAGGTAGCTGATGTTTCTTGCACAGGCTCCAGTGGAGGGCTTTTGCCACTGAATCATGCCTCTTTTTGTACTGGTTCTGTGCAAGTGCCGGGCATTCGCTTGCTATGTGGTTTATGGTTTCATTTTTCGTATTGCACTTCCTACATATGGGAGAGATGTTATTTCCATCTATCGTTCTTTGAACATATCTGGTTCTTAGGGCCTGATCTTGTGCCGCTGTTATCATTCCTTCAGTTTCCTTCTTTAGCTCTCCCCTCTGTAGCCATTGCCATGTGTCATCGCTGGCTAGTTCTTTAGTCTGTCTCATGTATTGTCCGTGCATCGGTTTATGTTGACAGTCCTCTGTTCTGTCTGTCATTCTCCTGTCTCTGTATATTTCTGGGTCTTCGTCTACTTTTATTAGTCCTTCTTCCCATGCACTCTTTAGCCACTCGTCTTCACTGGTTTTCAGATATTGCCCCAGCCCTCTGTTCTCGATGTTGACGCAGTCCTCTATACTTAGTAGTCCTCTCCCTCCTTTCTTTCGTGTTATGTATAGTCTGTCCGTATTTGCTCTTGGGTGTAGTGCTTTGTGTATTGTCATATGTTTCCTGCTTTTCTGATCTATGCTGCGGAGTTCTGCCTTCGTCCATTCCACTATTCCTGCGCTGTATCTGATTACTGGCACTGCCCATGTGTTTATTGCTTTTATCATATTTCCTCCATTGAGTTTTGACTTGAGTATCGCCTTGAGTCTCTGCATATATTCTTTCCTGATCGTGTCCTTCATCTCTTGGTGTTTTATATCCTCCCCTCCTTCCATTATTCCCAGGTATTTGTATCCTGTCATCTGGTGTTTGATGTTGCTCCCATCTGGTAGCTTTATCCCTTCAGTTCTCGTACTTTGCCCTTTTGTATGTTGACTAAGGCGCATTTTTCTATTCCAAACTCCATCCTGATGTCCCCAGATACAATCCTTACAGTCTGGATTAGGGTATCTATTTCCTTGATGCTCTTACCATACAGCTTGATGTCGTCCATGAACATCAGATGGTTGATTCTGTTGCCTCTTTTCTTGAGTTGGTACCCGGCATCCATCTTCTGTAGTACTTTTGTCATGGGAATCATGGCTACTGCGAAGAGTAGTGGGGACAGTGAGTCGCCCTGGAAGATCCCTCCTATCCATGATAATTAACCTCTGCTAGTCTTATTCCAGAGCTTGTAAGTATTGTATTCCAGTTGCGCATTGTATTTTTTGAGGAAGCTGATTGGGTGGTGTTTTCCTCTGCCCCATATATTTTCAGGCATTCTATTAGCCATGTGTGTGGTATCATGTCGAAGGCTTTCTTATAGTCTATCCATGCCATGCTTAGGTTGGTTTTTCCTTCTCCTACTGTTCTTCATTACCATTTTGTCTATGAGGAGCTGGTCTTTTGTGCCCCTATTATCATAATCACTATTATTATTATTATTATTATTATTATTATTATTATTATTATTATTATTATTATTATTATTATTATTTGTGTAATAAAATCCACAATAATAAAGTAAATAAACTATACTACTATATTAAAATAGAATATTTTACAGAGTAGTATAGTTTATTTAATATATAATTGTGGATTTTATTACAAAAATTATTTTTCAAGAGATAGTGAATATCTTAGCATTATCATAATCACTATTATTATTATTATTATTATTATTATTATATTATTATTATTATTATTATTATTATTATTATTATTATTAATATCAGAGGATTGAAAAAAGAAACTTTTAATTAAAAAAATACCTTAATGTCATTTGAAACGTCGTGTCATGGCCATCTGCCCATATGAAATGCCTGTTAATTAAGCCATCCTTTGGAATCTCTGTCACGTCTTCGTGACCTCGGCTCAATAGCCCTGAGAGACTGAATGTCCCAGCCGGGGATTTCGTCCCCCCGAATTGTGATTAAGGGTATTAATTGCTCTTGTGTTCCTGAGGACGCAGCCTGACCTTCGGTGGGTGCTGGTGGTGCAGATTTTATGCAATGTGTTTTTTTTTTCCAAGAAAAAAATTCTTTGTGTGGTGGGATGTGCGGGTTTAATTAGTGATGTGATGGTGAGAAAATGAGTTTTTTTTTTTTTTTTTTTTTTGTTTTTTTTTTTTTTTTTTTTTTTTTTTTTGCAAGGTATGAATATGTAGTGTTTGTTCATGCGTCCGTGTTTCTGTAGCTTTATGTATCTACGTACGGTGGTTCTATGTACTTGTAAGCATGACGTTTGTTGGCATTAACATCTGTGTATGTACAGGCACAGACATACGCATCATATATTAATGTTGCAGTGTGTGTGTGTGTATGCCTATATTATATATATATAGATATATATATATACTATGATATAAATATATATAATATATATATATTTTATAATATACAATATAACAATATATATAATATATATATATATAATATATATTATATATAATAAATATTATTATAGACATAATATAATATAATATATATAATATAATAATATATCTATACTATATATATATGTATAATATATATATATATCTATTTTATACTATATAATATATATATATATATATATAGATTATATATAATATTATATACTATATATATTATATATATATTATATAGATATATATATATATATATATATATATACATACATAATATATACTATATAATATAATATATATATATATTCATAATTAATATATATATATATATATGTATATGTGTGTGTGTGTGTGTGGTGGCGTGTGTGTGTACACTATTAAACCAAAACCATTAATACATTTAGAGGGAACTCATTTACAGTTTATAGTAAAAAATATACTTTTCCTTGAAACCAGAACAAATGAGCATCAACATCCATATCTGCATTAGAAACAATTGCATAATCCTTTCCAAATCCTTTTGAGGTTAAAATAGCAAACCTCCGTCCCTCCCTCATAACCAACCCACACCCCTCTCCTTCTACCCCAGTAACTCCAACCAGTTCAAAGGGTAGATTATTAATATGATAATTTCTATTATGATATGATAATCCAGAAGGCGCAAAAGATTTATATGTTAATTTGAACTGCGACATCGTTCCAAGTTCTCAGAAACGTATTTTCGTTTCCCTCGTTTAAGAAATCCGCTCTGAGAAAGTATTTTAACTTAGAATATAAGATAAGAACTCCTTTATTGTTGGGGTGGGATTTTCCCAGTGTGCGTTACCTTTATGAGGCCATATCATCTTGACTTTCTGTCTCTTCTTTGATGTATTTTAAGACGTGAGTAAAAATGTATCATAACGAACGTTTAAGGTTACACTTCGAAGCAACGTTAGACAGATTATAACATATTTTAAAATGTGAGTGAAAATGGATTAAATCGAACGTTTATGGTTCCACTTGGAACCAACGCTCGACAGATATTAACATATTTCAAAAGCAGAAGACAACGTTATGTCTTGCACTGACAAAGTATTGAATTTAGCAAATGAAACTTAGGATTTACTATGAATTCATAAGAACCACATTAAAACTTATGTTATTTAGTTAAGGTATTTCATTATTTCCCCAAAAGGAGACTCTTTATGAACCAAGAATTCAGCCCTGAAACTACAAAGAGAGAAGAGAGAAAAACATTATCCAAGAAGTAGCTGACATTTGCTTCAATAAAACACTAGAGAAACAAGTAGTAAATACAATCGAGTTCTCTGTACATCGTATATAATTAAGACCACCGGAAGTAATTATATCTTTCTATGGTCTCGACAGAATGCTGTATGAGCCGTGGTCCATGAATCTATAACCACGGTACTTGGTGGCCTACCCTAAATCAATATATCATTGCTAGACACGAATACAGCTAACTTCAACCTTAAATAAAATATACTGAAGCTAGAGGGCTGCAATTTGGTACGTTTGATGAATAGAGGGTGGATGATCAACATACCAAAATACAACCCTCTATCCTCAGTTGTTTTTAAGATATGAGGGCGGGCAGAAAAAAAAAAAAAAAACTACTCAGGTTAGAGGGATGCAATTTGGAATGCTTGTCGATTGGAGGGTGGATGATCAACATACCAAAATGCAGCCCTCTGGCATCAGTAGCTTTTAAAGATCTGAGGGCGGACAGAAAAATGCCGACAAAAAAGTACGGACGGACAGACAAAGCCGGCACAATAGTTATCTTTCACAGCAAACTAAAAATCACAAAGAATTTCTGGCGTTTCCTTTGAAGCATAAAGCCGGGATAACTTTCGAAAGAAAACTTTTATTATTCTTCTTTACAAAAGAAAGCAGGAGGACGATGCAGTGCCCCTGCCCCTGGCACTGGGATTCTCTCTTTTACGAGAACAAAGGAAATGCAATTAAATGACAAATGCAGCAAAGAGATTGAATTATTATTATTATTAATTAAGAATCTCACAATCTCGTGAAGAACAAAGTCTGTTTGTTTTAGCATAGTAAATACTCTAATATAATTGTGGATTATTATTATTATTATTATTATTATTATTATTATTATTATTTATTATTATTATTATTATTATTATTATTATTATATTATTATTTGTTGGGAAAAACACTATCGACGAGAGTATATATAATGTTCTAAACGATCCACGATTATAAAAAGTGTTGCGAGTCCGTGTATAATTTTTAAAAACTTCACAAAAAGCTTTCGAACCTTCCTGGGTTCATTTACAGTCCAAATGGTTTTTTATTATTGTGGACCCTTTAGAATATATTTATTTATTATTATTATTATTATTATTATTATTATTATTATTCTTTTATTATATTATTATTATTATTATTATTATTATTATTATTGGTGTACTTCGGAGGAGATGCTGTTCAGCTGCACTTATTTTATAGTTCTTTTCTATTCTTCTTATTACGGCTTTTTCAAAATATTAAAATTATATTATATTATTATTATTATTATTATTGATTATTATTATTATTATTATTATTATTATTATTATTACTATTTATTTTTTTTGGTTTATCACAGTCCTCCAATTCGACTGGGTGGTATTTATAGTGTGAGGTTCTGGGAGGCATCCTGCCTCCGTAGGTAGTCCATCACTGTTCTCGTTATGTGCGCTGTTTCTAGGTAGCACACTCTTCTGCATGAGTCCTGGAGCTACTTCAGCCTCTAGTTTTTCTAGATTCCTTTTCAGGGATCTTGGGATCGTGCCTAGTGCTCTTATGATTATGGGTACGATTTCCACTGGCATATCCCATATCCTTCTTATTTCTATTGTCAGATATTATTATTATTTATTTATTATTTTATTATTATTATTATTCCCCTTTGGGTGCTTTGACCAGCAGACTGAATGTATCTAACCCAGTTTTATTTAGGCATATTCATTATTATTATTAATATATTATTATTATTATTATTATTATTATTATTATTATTATTATTATTATTATTATTATTATTATTATTATTATTACGGGCCTCTAAGTAGCATGAGCCCATGCCAGCACAAGGCTGGCTCAATCTTGATAAATAGATAGAACTATTATTAAGATCCATTAAGTGAAATCAAAGTTTCTATCTCCTTCTTGTAGCAATAGTGCCATAATTTCCTTGGCAGTGAAGTACAGCTTTCCAGAAAAGCGAAGAAACATAATTAGATAATCAAAATGATATATGATGTCAGGATTGCTGTTTTGTACACTTCAATTTAAAAGGTTTCCTTACGGTTTAACTTCTCTTTCATCCTAGTCCTCTATCCCCTTCCGATTTTACTCGACAAAAACATATTAGTTTATTCATGAAGGTGCGAAAGTCAGGGCAGATTTATGATATTCTCTCTTTCTCTCTCTCTTTTTTCTTAGAGAGACGAAATATAGGAGAGAAAATCTTCATTCCCTCGCTTTCTATGTATTCTGCTCTGGTTTTTTTTCTACTTTATATTCCATCCCCATTATTCTCTTCTCCTTTTTTTTGTTTTTTTTTTAAGAGAGCAGATTCATTCAAATTTTTCCATTTTTTTCAAAAGAGAAGAATCAAGAGATAAAATATTAAGAGAGAAACTCCTCATCCCATTCCCCGCCTTCTATAGTATTTCTGTTCTGTTAATTTTTTCTCTTTATGTTCCATCTTTATTCTTCTCTTCCTCTCTCCTGTAGAAAGCAAAGCCATTTATTCAGATTTTTCCATTTTTTTCAAAAGAGAAGAATCAAGAGATAAAATGTTAGAGAGAAACTCGTCATCACTTCGCCTTCTATATATTTTTGCTCTGTTAATTTTTTCTCTTTATATTCCATCTTTATTCTTCTCATCCTCTTTCTTTTCTAGATAGCAGATTTATTCAGATTTTTTCATTTTTCCAAAAAATAAGTTTTCAAGAGATAATATAGAGTGAAACTCATTATTTTGCCCTCTATATATCTGTCCTATTAATTTTTCTCTTATATCCCATTTTTATTTTTTATTTTCTCTTCCCCTTTTTTATTTTTGTATATCTACCTTTTCCCTCGCACTTTCCCAGCTCCTTTCATCCCACACATCCGTTCCATATATTTGGCAAACCCGGTGTCTGTTAATTGCCCGAACCCTTCTAACCCTTTTTCTTTTAATTTTACGGAATGAATTTCTGGTCCCCAATTCCTGGGCGCTGCGAATTTATGCTCTTTTCTTCATTCCCTCTCTCGGAGGAGGTCAGTAAGCTGTTTACGGAATAAAAGTCATTTGCAATTATCTAATGTTACGATATAAATCTAAGAGTGAGATATTGTAATGCGTTGATGGATACATTTTTATGAATGAACTTATGAACTCATTCAAGTGATAGGGTGCTGGAGTTACGAGTCTAGTGGAATGTTTACAAGAATTGACGTCCTTTTTTGCTGAGGAATAGTGGAATTCTTCTTGGCTTGCTTTCAGTTCTGGTATGTTTTTTTTTCTTCTGAAATTCCCAAATTCACTGTTTCACGCAAAGTAAAGGAGACACGTAAGGAAGATGAGAGAGAGAGAGAGGGAGAGAGAGAGAGAGAGAGAGAGAGAGGAGAGAGAGAGAGAGAGAGAGGCAAGTAATCGTCTCTGAACAAAAAGATAAAATATTAAAGAATCTCATTTGAAAAGACCATGAGAGAGAGAGATGAGAGAGGGGGTTAGGGGGGGCGGGGGAGGGGAGAGAGAGAGAAAGAGAGAGAGAGAGAGAAAGAGAAGAGAGAGAGAGAACAAGGATAAATAAAATTCTCATTTCAAAAACGCAATAAACTCTCACTGAGAGAGAGAGAGAGAGAAGAGAGAGAGAGAGAGAGAGAGAGAGAGAGGAGAGAGAGAGTGTGTAGCAACATCTTACTTCCTAATTCAAAAGACAATGATAGAGAGAGAGAGAGAGAGAGAGAGAGACGAAAGAAGTAATAGAAGCAAAATTCTCATTTCAAAAGACAGTGAACATCTCACTGAGAGAGAGAGAGAGAGAGAGAGATAGAGAGAGAGAGAGAGAGAGAGAGAGCTGAGATGGGCAAAAGCTTAATTGGGTTGGGTCAGATTATTCAAGGAACAATTTCCCCCAACAAAACAATCTGCTCGTTTAGCTAATCACAATGGAGCCAATTTAGAGAGTTTTTGTTTCATTGAGGTTAATCCGCCCAACTTAAAAGTACTTTTTTCTTCATTTGTTGAGTATTTCAGATTTAACGGAGGAGAATAAGGCTGCTAAAACCTTAAGGCTCTTATGAAGATTTTTTAAATCAAATAATACTATAGTAGATGTACATCACCTGTACATCTGACGTCTAGACCAGTCCCTTACGAAGCTCCTGATTGGCTGTTGATAAGCCAATCACAAGGCTGGAAACTCTCAGTCTCTCGAGAGTTCCACATAGGCATGATGTATGCTCCACCTCTTCTGAGGGATACGTCTTTCAAAAGTATCCACAGGAGAGGTGGAACATACATCCTGGCTATGTGAACTCTTGAGAGAGACAGAGCTTCTAGCCCTGTGATTGGCTTATCAACAGCCAATCACGAGCGTCGTAATGGACAGGCCTAGACATCAGATGCACGGCTGATGTGAATCTACTATAGTTATTCTAAACACCTGGTTCTAATGTATGTATATTATATCCCTGACGTAATTTATTACTCTGATAATCTCATAGAGGATGAATAATTGTTCTCTTTCTCTTCTTGAGTGAGGCCCCGTAAAGGGTGGGAGGGGGAGGGGGTAGCGGTGGTAGGTAGGTAGTGCCGTCACTGTAGGCATTACTAAAGGTACTTCCAGCACCCCTTCGACCCATAGCTGCAACCCCTTTCATTCCTTTTACTGTACCTCCATTCACAGTACCCTTCTTCCATCTTGCTTTCCACCTCTCCTGACAATTATTTCATAGTGCAACTGCTTTGAGGTTTTCCTCTTGTTACACCTTTCAAACCTACCTGCTCTCAATTTCCTCTCCATCGCTGAATGACCTCATAGGTCCCAGTGCTTGACATTTGGCTTAAATTTTATATACATCCACATCTTGAGTTACGAAATAAAAAAGTTGATTATTAAAGTCATCGAGAAACTGGAGAAGATTATATAATACCTCTGATGCTAATTATTGGGTTTTAGAGAGAAGTTCTGTATCTCTCATAAAATTATCTTCATAATTAGCAAGATACTATTTTTGTATTAAAGGTTTTTGTTTATTACAATACCGTGTAAAACTCGGAGTTACCATTTTGAAATAAGACTATCATAAAGCAAATGTTTTGATCTATCATGATATTATCTGAAACAATTAGCATCAAAGGCTTTTGTTTTTTTATTACAATTTCATGTAAAAAAATCGGAAATATAACCCCTTTTCAGGTCAAACTTTTTGTTATATAGAGCACATTTTAATCCTAACATTCTGACTCATTCACGAGAACTAAGGTTAATTCGTCTGCAAAGACCTGAAGGCTGAAATAACAAGTTCCTGTGCAGCCTCTAACTAAATTACACGAAGTCAAGATGGATTAATATGTTAATTTCTATTGTGATATGATAATCCTGCCACGTCCCTGGGATTAGTTATATATATAATTAACCCTCCCAGCGTGACTTTGTAACAACGTCAGTTACATCTCATGTGTGTGTGTGTATATATATAAATGTGTATATATTATATATATATATATATATATATATATATATATATATATATATATATATAAACACACACGCACACACACACACACACACACACACACACACACACATATATACATATATATATATATATATATAATATTATATATATATATATATATATATATATATATATATATGAATAACTTGATCACGAAGTATATAAAACGTGATGCTATGTATAAATAAAGGTTTTTTTTGCACGAAGGAAGACAATGAAAAAAAAAAAAAAAAAACGAGTTAGCCGAGTACTTTCGGTCCTATTCGTACCCTTTACTGAGGCATACTTATTTTACAAAGAACACCATAGTCAAAAGAAGGCTTAATGTACAAACTGACACTACCAGATTAGCCATAAGGGCGATTTTCACTCTACAGAGAGGAGGAGGAGTCATAGGCTAGCCACACCTGGAAGGATACCCGCAGTAAACAAGTGATTCTTCCAGAAAAACAGTACATTTTGAAAACAACACGGGAGCATATACAATTCAATATCATGAATTTTTACACAAATTTTCCCAACAAAAATTATTATTAATGAAAAGACGAAAGAAAATATAAATATATATATATCGAGCAAGAGAAAGAGGGAGAGAGAGATCGACCAGAGAATAGAACAGAGAGAGAGAGAGAGAGAGAGAGAGAGAGAGAGTTGTTCATTTATTTTGAGGTCCTTCATAAATATCTTACAAATATATGGGTCCAAATGGTACATTCCCAGACTGAGATTTAGGTTGTTTTTATTGGTGATTTGTATTATTGCCGATTCCAGTAAATTTCTTGAAACATAATCATTAGATCTAGCAATTACCGAGGTATCACCCCAATTAATACAATGAGATTTTTTCACTCAGATGGATAAACTGTGCATTTGAAGTCTGGGCTGTTCTAACTGAATACATATGCTACTTAATCCGAACACATAAATTTTTACTAGACTGACCAACGTTAAAACGATGGGCAATCCTTACAAGGAATTTTGTAAATTATGTTGTTATTTGTTACGGGACTATTCTCAATTAGCATATCTTTAATGGGTATGTATAAAGAGAACACTACATTAACATTAAACGATTTAAATATTGATTTTATGGTTTTCAAACAAATCCACGAAAATAAGGTAAGCTAAGTACATTTTTAGGATTTCTTTTTCATTAATAGCAACATTATAAAACTTTTTATGAGCTTTTTGATAACATAAATCAATTAAATGAGGTGGGTAGCAGAAATCGTTTCCTATCTTTTTTATGTATTCTATTTCTTGGTCTTGGTTATTGTGGACTCGTGATACGCAAAGCGCGTAGGTAACATAGAAAAGAAAAAAAATTGAAATTTTAACATTAAGATGGTGGCCAGAATAAAATGTACATATGTTAAATTATTTGTGGGTTTTCTACAAATACTGAATTGCATTGGAAAGATTCTCTATGTATTAATACATCTAGGAAAGGGATGACATTATTATTTTCAATTTCAACACGTGAATTTTATGGATGGCACTAAATTATTCAATTAGACAGTAAATCATTTACATCGATACCACCAGGAGGTAAGACTACTAAGATATCATCGACATAATCGTACCATTTTAAGGGCGGGGATAAGTGTTATATTCGGGAAGTGTTGTCTCTCAAAAAATTCCATATATAAGTTTGAAAGGAGAGGTGATAAAGGGTTACCCATGGCCATACCAAATATTTGTTGGTAATATTCTCCATTAAAAATAAATCTGCAATCACAAATACTTAACTTAATTAAGGAAATTATGTGACTAACGGACATAGGCAATTCATGCAGTACAAGTTCATTACTTAAAATATTCTAGCACAGAGTCAATAGGGACTTTTGTAAACAAAAAACATACATCAAAACTGACAAAAATATCGCTAGGGTTTAGTACAATGTTATTTAATTTTTCCACAAGATCAAGAGAATTCCGGATGTGTGAATTAGATACAGTTCCTAGTAGCAGGGATAACAGTTTAGAAGATATTTAGATAGTTTATAAGCAATTGATTCCTACAGTACTATAATGGGCCGCATAGGTTTGTTTTCCTTATGAGTTTTGACTAGGCCATATAAATAAGGTAATGAGGGACACTTTACAGTTAACTGACACAAAAAGTTCTTTTTTATCTTTAAGAATTTGTTTGATATTGATATTAAAGTTTTATTACTTGGTCCAACGGATTTTTTGCGAGTTTTTTTTTGTAAGTTAATTATTCATCCTCTAGTAAAGTATACATGCGTGATATGTAGTCAGTTTTGTCAAGAACCACTAAAACTATTGGATTTATCAGCCTTTGTAATGTGTAAGCTATTATCATTCTTCAATTCTTTTAAACTTTTTCTGTAGCAAGAGGGAAGTTATTTTCATGATAGGCATGCGTAGCACTATATGTCATGCCTTTGATAATGTCTCAAATGATTTTGTGGTAGATCACAGTATTTTTTCAAACTTATTTAGAGATGTCCCTATTGATAAAGCTGAGGGTTTGTTACAAATGAAAGAAAGACAGCCGAAAGCCTAATGCGCGCACTGCATTATCACTTATTTGTTTGCTCGATAAATTCACCACCACAATCATTTCTAGCATTATTGGTCCAATCACTGTCGTTGATAAAGGTTGTTTAATTTTCTGTCCAGTTTTCTAATCAAAGTGTCTGTAGTTTTATGAAGTTTTCCATATATTTCTTGCCTTAATGCGTGTTTCCAATCAGCGGGAATCGAATAGTTGAAGTTACGTCGGGCTTTTTTTCCCAGTTCTTAAATTTCTCCTTTTCCTCCATTTTTGCGGCAGCAATGTGACGTTTTAATATGAGTGATGAAAACTCATTAAAAGGATGTTGATCGTATCTTCTTATGCGGTATGGTAGCAATGATTTGGGTAACACTTGTTCCGGCAGGCATTTTTTCAGGAATTTCAGGTGAATCCTTGTAAGGATTGCCCATCGTTTTACGTTGGTCAGTCTAGTAAAAAAATATTTATGTGTTCGGATTAAGCAGCATATGTATTCAGTTAGAACAGCCCAGACTTCAAATGCACTGTTTATCCATCTGAGTGAAAAAATCTCATTGTATTAATTGGGGGTGATACCTCGGTAATTGCTAGATCTAATGATTATGTTTCAAGAAATGTACTGGAATCAGGCAATTATAAAAAATCACTAATAAAAACAACCTAAATCTTAGTCTTGGAATGTACCATTTGGACCCATATATTTGTAAGATATTTATGAAGGACCTCAAAATAAATGAACAACTAATAAATTAGTCCCACATGTATATAGTTATTAATCTCTCTCTCTCTCTCTCTCTCTCTCTCTCCCCTCTCTCTCTCTCTCTCTCTCTCTCTCTCTCTCTGGTGTTCGATATTCTCTCTCCCTCTTTCTCTTGCTCGATATATATATATTTATATTTTCTTTCGTCTTCATTAATATAATTTTTGTTGGGAAAAGTTTGTGTAATTCATTATATTGTATTGTATATGCTCCCGTGTTGTTTTCAAAATGTACTGTTTTTCTGGAAGAATCACTTGTTTACTGCGGGTATCCTTCAAGGTGTGGTAACCTATGACTCTTCCTCCTCTCTGTAGAGTGAAAATCGCCCTTATGGCTAATCTGGTAGTGTCCAGTTTGTACATTAAGCCTTCTTTTGACTATGGTTGTTCTTTGTAAAATCAGTATGCCTCAGTAAACGGGTCCGAATAGGACCGAAAGTACTCGGCTAAACTCGTTTTTTTTATTTTTTTGCCTTCCTGGCCAAAAAAAACCTTTATATATATATATATATATATATATATATATATATATATATATATATATATATATATATATATATATATATATATATATACACACACATGCACACACACACACACACGATATATATATATATATATATATATATATATATATATATATATATATATATATATATAATAATAATGGAGCCCATAAAAACACCAAAATGTAGAGAGAAAAGTACTATATTTCAGAGACTGCTGTCTCTCTCTTCAGGTATATGAATGAGAAAAGTTTACAAGAAAAGGTGGTATTTATACCAAGAGATCCGTCCACAAGTAAGCCAATTTAGGTCACCCCGCTGATAATCTTCCTTTAATCTTCTTAAGCGTTGGTTGAATGAAAACTTTGTCGACGACATCTGAGATCCACCCGCCTTTTGAGATGTTCATTAACCTGCTTCTCTTTTATTAAGGCCGATTCCATCATTTGACTCTTGTACTGGCAGTTGCTGCTATAAATTACACGTGACAAATTCCAGTTTATTTTATGGTTATGTTCATTTATATGGTTGAAAATATCCGAGTTCTGTTGTCCATACCTAACTTAACGTTTGTGTTGTATTAATCTCTGGGAAGTGACTTACCTGTAAATTCGATGTAAGATTGGTCACAGTCCTGGCATGGGATCTCATAGACCCCAGAGTCTTTGGGAGATGTCTTTTGTTGGACGTTAATCAGGGATTTGGCTAAGGTATTTGTAGGTAGGTAAATGCAAAAGGTTTTGGTTGGATTTCCCA
>NC_061090.1:32273377-32285877 GCF_015104395.2 Macrobrachium nipponense | reverse complement strand
TCAGATCCTTTTAAGGCTTTTCCATAGACCTTTCTTAACACCCCGCCCCACAGCAACAACAGCAAAAACAACAACAACAAAGTAGTTTGTAGGCTTACTCCCCGAGTAAGCAAAAACCTTTTGTAACAAATATCATTTGAGGTCCATCCAGAAGTGTTACTGTTTTTTTTTATTTCTTTAATTTTTCTTCTTAAGAATGGCAATAACCGAACATAACGATCGAAACCTTAGATTGGGACGTGATATATAATTGAAAGCGATACAAACTGACATAAGCGAGGGTGATCGAGCATAATATTATCAGACAGATAACAGAACTTCGATCACCATCCGGGATAAGGACGGAGTGATGTGTTAATGGGAATTCAATACTCAAGAAATATTGAGAAGTTTGCGAAATGGAACCGAAGGCTCTTAAGTATTTTTTTTCCTTTGTCTTTTTTAAGGAAAATGTAGGTTTGGATTTTCAAATGCCTAAGTTTATTTGGTAAGTTAGTGACCATAGACTGAAGATACTGTTAACAACTTCATTTTCAACGAATATAAGAGAGTAAGGTGATAGGATTATAAATTCTATGCATATACAGTATTTTCCTGAAATGAGAGAGAGAGAGAGAGAGAGAGGAGAGAGAGAGAGAGAGAGAGAGAGAGGGGGGGGGGCAGGGAATTTGGCTTGTACTTAATTTCTTGAAATATATGAATGAGAAAAGTAGAGAGATGGATTAACGACTAAACGGATGAACAGAGGTAAATAGAGTAGAGAGAGAGAGAGAGAGAGAGAGCTCCAGTGCATCAACTTTTCATTCTTGATTACGCCACAATATAGCTATTTCCCAATCCCTGAATAAACTGGAAACTAATTTCCCTTAACAGATTACAGTAGACAAGAACATCAAAAAGGTTTTTAAAATTCTAACAATACTGTAATTGCAACATTCAGTTCAGTGTTTCAATATTTTCGTCCAAAATTATAATTCCCTTATTATTTGAATTAAGCTTCTGTAATATTTTCCGCTGTTATTCGTTAGTGTATAAACAAAATGGGATTGCCTTGTTATACATTTTCATTTTCAAAGGAAAAAATAGTTCCTAAGATTTCTTCTTAATTAGGTATAATTTCAGTTTGAATTCTGGATGCACTTCTTTTTTCTTTCTTTTTTTCTGTAATGCAAAGCAGGAAGTTTCAGCTATATCATTTGAATTATTTTCTTGAATATTCCAATCAAACTAGTGTGCCTATATCATCATAAATAACATTAAAATACGTGAGGGTCCCAAATGACAAATCCCATTACAATAAATAAATCTTGATTACGAAGGTACATTCACCCAGAAGACTTATAAACGGCCAGTCGATGAAATAACAACAAATAAATAAATCTTCGAGTTTTCTGGTCTCGGTATAATGCAATATGACCCGCGGCCCATGAAAATGTCTTATACTGTTGCCAGACGTACTGTTTTGGCTAAATCTAACCTTAAAAAAAAAAAAGAAAAAAAAACTACTGAAGATATAGGGCTGCAATTTGATATGTTTGATGACTGGATGGTGGATGATCAATTTACCAATTTGCAGGCCTGTAGTCTCAGTAGATTTTAAGATCTTAGGGTGGACAGAAAAAGTGCGGATGGACAGACAAAGCCATCTCAATAGTTTATTTCCCGTAGACTAAAATCGTTAGAAACGGAAAATATGAAAACGATGATACACAATGACGTCATTCATTTGTGTTCTGCAGCCGTAAATGCAAATATTTTTTTTTTTTTTTTATGAATGTAGCCATAAATACAATATTTTTTTTAATGAATATCTTTTTCCTCTTGGTAAGCGAACCGGTACACAAAAAATTTAGCTATCTCTGTTCATGATATATTTGTTTCTAATTAAAACGAACAATGAAAGTCAGTATTTTCAGCTTTGGAAAATGAACTAAGTGTTAATATATTTTGTTCTTATTATGTCGAATAAAACTTAGGGACTAGGTTTCATGCGTATGTTATAAAACTAAGGAAAGGACACCCCGCCCCCTCCCCACCCCAAACCCTTTCTCTCCCCCCTCTCTCTCTCTCTCTCTCTCTCTCTCTCTCTCTCTCTCTGCAGTTCATTCAACTTACTCCATTTCCGTAAATGTTCGTACCACACGAACCCAGTGTTAAATAATATATTTTGTTTCCCCGTGTATAACAATGATAGTTTCTTATAATACATGACGTTATAAGTATACTCGTAAGTATAAAGGGTATCACGCAGAGAGGAATAGCTCACAGTGGGCCTTGTGCGGAAACTGTAGACCGTGCTAAATGATAAAATTTCACAGACGCTCTTTTCGAAGTACGCACATATTACTTATGATGTATATACGTATATATATATATATAGTAAATATATATATATATATATATATATATATATATATATATATATATATATACATATATTATATAATATATAGTATATATAATATTATTATTAATATAATTATATATTATATATATATAATAATATAGATATATATTAATATATATATGGTTGTGTGTGGTGTGTGTGTATATGTATTATATATATGTATATTTGTAAATTATATATATTTATTATATATATATATATATATACATATATATATAATATATATATATATATATATAATATATACCTTATGTCCTAAATAAGTAATAGAGGCTTTCCCAAATTTGCATTTCCTTAGATTAAGAACGAGATTCGCTTTGGTAAGGGCCTCCAAGACTTTTGCCAAAGTCCTTACATGGTCCTCCCAAGTCTCTGAAAATATCACAAGATCATCTAAGTACACGACACAGTTGTTGATGCCATTTAAAACTTTATTCATTAACCTTTGGAAGATACTGGCTGCGTTCTTCAAGCCAAAAGCCATAACTTTGGGCTCGAAACTACCAAATGGCGTTATAAAGGCGGATATTTTCCGGGCTCGTTCACTTAAAAGTACTTGCCAATAACCTTTAGCCAAATCAAGCTTCGAGATGAATTTGGAATTTCCGATTCTATCTAAGCAATCATCAATCCTGGGTAAGGGAAAATTACTTTGCTTCGTTACTCTGTTTACCTTCAGGAAATCAATGCACAATCTATCTGATCCATCTTCCTTTTTCACCAGAACTACCGGGGAACTCCATTCACTCACGCTAGGTACTATCAAATCATTATCTAGCATGTAACTAATTTCCTTCCTCACAGATTCTGCCTTTTCTGGGCTCAGACGATATGGACTTTGCCTAATGGGTTTCGTGTCCTGCAACTCAATATCATGTTCTAAAACATTGGTTAGGCCTAGTTTGTCACTAATAGTTTCAGGATAATTCATTAAAACATTACGTACTTCCATCACCTTTTCCTCTTCTAAACCCTGATTAAAAACTTCGAAATTCTTAAGCACCTCGGAGTTTTTTTCAAAACTAATTTCTTTCTGGGACACCGTTACTACAGGCACGGAGCGTTCGTTATGTTTCTTGAGCAAGTTTACATGCAGCCACTTTGCTCTGCGTTTACCCATATCTATTAAATAATTCAGATTCACCCTCTTCCCTAAAACTGAAAACGGGCCTTTGGAATTATACGATAAAGAGGGACCATCTTTCTGGACTAGTACTAAAACTTTATCTCCCACACAGAAACTTCTTTCTTTTGCCTTGAGATCATGTTTCCGTTTAGTCTCCCACTGACTCCCACTCTCGTTCTCCTTTGCTAGTTGCCAAGCGTCTCTTAAATTGTTTTTATAATACTCTAGATTAGTTATGTAGTCCTCACTATCCTCTTTAAGCATTGAGTTACATTTTAGCATTTCCAAAGGACCTTTAGCGGTGTGACCGAAAACAAGCTCAAAAGGACTAAATCCTGTAGTGTCGTTCGGCGCCAACCTTAAAACTAACAGAACAAATGGTAACTTTTCTTCCCAGTCGTGTTCAAAGTTCTTACACCATTTCCATAAACAATTCTTTAACGTTTGATGAAATCTCTCCACAATGCCTTGTGATTCTGGGTGATAAGGTGTGGAAGTCACGAGTTTAATGCCTAACTCTTTCATTCTATCCTTGAAATATTTGGATACAAAATTACTACCATTGTCACTCTGTATAGTACGAGACGAGGCAGACCAAACTTAGAAAAATAATTTAACAATCGTTTAACTACGGTCCTTGCATTACAGCTTCTTACAGGAATCGCCTCTGGATAGTGAGTTAGCCTATCAATGATTGTTAACAGATATATATTCTCTCCCTTACTTCTAGGCAACGGTCCGACTATATTGATAACTACATTCTCAAAAGGTTTGCCTACTGAAGGAATATTACACAACGGATCTCTGGGAACTACTTGATTCGGTTTCCCGCAATTTGGCATTCATGACAGCTTAGAACATATCTCTTTACGTCACTCCTCATCTTAGGCCAAAAGTACGCCCTACTAATACGCTTGAAGGTTTTATTTACTCCTAAATGTCCTTGCTCATCATGTGCTAACTTCAAAAATAGCTCACAAAGCTTCCTAGGAACCACCAATTGTTCGGTGATTTCCCGTTTACTACCTGACTTAGGAAGAGCATAACAACACAAAACTTCGTCCTTTGAACAAAAGGTTTCCTTACACAATTCATCGAGATCATCATCCAGCTCACATTAAAAAATTCAGGTCAGTGTCTCATCCTCTCTCTGAAACTTGACTAGATCATCCTTATTCAAAACGTTAGTGCCAAATTTATCACCGTAACTAGTATTAGATACCGGTACATTTACTACGTTACCCTCGACAGCTACACCTTCCCTTTAGCTATCACTGTCAACGACAGAGTCAGGTCTCTCAGCCACACTCACGCCAAAATCAACCTCGCCACCTCTATCACACTTGTTCGAATCCACGAACTCGCACACGTTTGAATCCACGAACTCACACACGTTCGAATCCCCGAACTCACACTCGTTCGAATCCACGAACAAATTATGACTGTAGTCCATGTCTGTATCTAAACCTGACCTAGTTACTACCATTTCAGGCACTGGAATATCCCTCACAACAGGATTCACATTCTTGGATAAAGCTAATTCATTACCGACAATAATGTCAACGCCATCAATGGGCAAACTGTCAACAACTGCAAGTTTCACTTCTCCTGACACTACCTGACTTTCTAAGTTCAACTTCAACAAAGGACAAAGAACACAAGTGTTAGGAAATCCACCTAACATGACTTTTTCTTCCATATTGATTTCCGCCCTGACTGGCACACTCTCTCTCCTAATCAGTGAGACAGCAGCTCCTGTGTCTCGAAGCAAGACTAATTCTCTCGAACCTACTCCTCCAAAAGAGGAAACTACACCTTCTGACAGAAATTCACCAAAAAATTTCCTAGTTTCTCTCATCACATCATTCCTACTTGACAAAAGGTTAACTAGAGACACTGGTTTCTTAACGTCCTTCCTTTCTACTGCACAATTTCTCGCTAAATGCCCTTTCCCCTTACATCGGAAACAAGTTAATTCTGAGCCACTAGATGCCACTTTACTCTTAGACGTATGACCTGGTTTTCCACATGTATAACAGGAATAGTCACTTTTACTCGCATTGCTATTACTAGAACTGAAACCTTTACTGCTCTGTACTTTACCAGACGAAGGATCATTTCGTTTCTTACTAACACTCAAATTATGAGTTAGACTATATTCGTCAGCTAACCTAGTTGCTCCTGCAAAAGATACTTCTCGCCTATCTTCTATGTAAAGCTTAATCTTTTTTTTTTCAGGGGGATATGTTATCTTTGAAGTTTTCTAACAACACTAAGTTCTTCAAACCATCAAAATCCTCAACTTTAGCAGAAGTTAACCAATCAAAAAACAGCCTTTCTAACCTCTTACCGTATTCTACATACGTAATATTCTCATCCTTTCTCAAATTTCTAAATTTCTTACGGTACACCTCCGGTACTAATCTGTACGCACTAACAACAGTTTCTTTCACAATATCATAATCATCATATTCCTCCTTAGACATGCAACTATACAGTAAGTGCCCTACCACTGAAAACTGACTGTAAATATAAAGTCCACATTTCTTTAGGAGAGCCTACTCTTTCCATTAACTTCTCAAAACACATGAAATATGTCGTAACATCTTCCTTATCAAACTTTGGTACTAATTTCAACACTGCACTCATATCTAACCTATCAGCTACATTTTCATTTCTTTCTCTCATTTTTCCTCCTCATGCATACACTCTTTCTCTCTTTCTTCCTGCTGCATTACCAACATTTCTCTCTCCTGCTGCATTTTCATTACTTCTTTCTCGTGCTGCATTTTCATTACTTCTCTCTCTTGCTGCATTTTCATTGCTTCTCTCTCTTGCTGCATTTTTATTACTTCTCTCTCAGCCGCTCTTTCATCTCTCATACTTTTCTCTTTCTTTCTTTTCAAAATACTCACGGAGATCATTCCCCTCTAGACCTAGGAGCTTACCTGAATCAATAAACTCTTTCACCATCTCACTCATTGTGGTTCGTTCTATATTCTCCCTGTTTCAATCATTTACAGTGCCAAATAGCTTAACAAGGTTGCCAATAAATGTCACGGACCCCGAGAGGTCCGCTCCAAGTTTGATATTATGGTAAACAAAAAGAATTCAACACCAACAGTTGAAACTGGGGATACAAATATAGAAAGAAACTAACAGAACAAAGGTTTATTTACAAGCTTACTAACAAAGATAAATGCAGAATGGTTTCTCCTATTTACATACCACAAGTAAAATTTTACAATACATGAAGTGGGGGAGTCAGTGAAGTAATGAAAATACTTGCTGGCAAGTTTTGCGCTGTCGGAGATCAATGCTCGAAGTTGGGGCTTCAAAAAAGGAGAACTGTAATTGCAGACGTCTTCTTGACTCCGTATTACAGAAAACAATGTCTATTCTTGATACTCGATGGGCAGGAACTCCTCAAAACCTCTTGTAGAACGTTTCTGCGCTTGAGGCTTCCTCAACATCGAAAATACCTATGTCGTTCTCTCTAACTAGACAACTTGACCAGACTCTGATCAAGCTCTCGAGTGCTTTTTCTCTCTGATCCTTCGTCTGTTTCTTCTTCTCTTATCTCTCTCTGATGATCTCTGCTCTGATCTCTGCTCTCTGCTGGTCTCTAACTTCTGATCTCTGCTCTGATCTCTGCTCTCTGTTGGTCTCTAACTTCTGATCTCTGCTCTCTCACTGATGATCTGCTCCCTCCTACTTCATCAGTCGTATTTATACGGCAACCTGGGGCCATGGCGTACCAGTGAACGTCACAGGCTCCCCAGATTACCGGAACTCCTTAGAAGGATCTCGACGATGTATTGCATCAGAAATCGCGGCGTTCCTCACGTCACGTCGGCGCCTGTCAAGTTCCATACCCCACCTGATGTTTCTAGAACAATCATGAGAACAGGTGCCTCCAACATGTGCGCGGATGCATCCATGTTGCAGACCTACTTGAAGAAAAAGCATTTGCCTTTCTTGTAACTTATCTTTCTTTGCTATAAAGCAATTACCATGACAGATTATTATTATATTTTTTGTCGATCACAGTCCTCCAATTCGACTGGGTGGTATTTATAGTGTGGGGTTTCGGGTTACATTATTATTATTATTATTATTATTATTATTATTATTATTATTATTATTATTATTATTATTATTATTATTATTATTATTATTATTATTATTATTATTATTATTAGAGTTGATTAGTTTCCACGAGCTAACATCATTTCGTTATAACCAGTACTCATTTCAAAGATTATTTTCTTACGTAAAAATTATGAAACTGTCAAAAGAACTTTTTATAATTCTTTTTATTGTCAAATGTGAGGAAAAGTATTGAAGTTTATATCCAGTACTCATTTCAAAATAGAAATAAGCTCTATTGCTGTAACAATGAATTGAAATTACATCACACACACTTTCTAATCATCTTGAGCGTGAGAAAATGAGAAAAAAATCCCTGATAAAAATACAACATAGTTCCCTTCCATTAACAAAAATACTAGGTATTCCAATCAATTTCCCAGGAGAGACGTAAATAAACTCAAATCCTTTTTTTAAAGACCCATTAAAATGCTAATATAAAAAGCTGAAGCGATGCTTATGTCTAATAAAAAGGGCTTCACTGTCCAGCTACTTCCCTGATCTTAATGAGAGACTTCAAGCAAACAAAGCTCCCTTATCTGAAGTAGAATTTACAGCGCTCACATTATCCTAGAGGGAAAAATCAGCTCCGTGAACAAAAGCGTGGAAGAACAACAGACGTTATAGGGTGGAATGTTTCTACTACGATGAATAAAAAAGGGGGTAAAAATAAACATTTACGAACGGGAAAGGCTATCTAGCATGAAGAGACGCAGTTTTTTTTACAAAAATGAATGTTGTGGCAGAACGTCTTAAAGCAGATATCCAATAGGAATGCAACAGAAACTATAGAAATTGTAAATACATAGCGTTTAAAGCCGAGAATTTGCGAATATGATAATTGGGCATTGTTTATGAGTTGATATATATTAAAACATCCTGTGAGACTTCATGTTTCCAAATCCTATATTTAATCAAGCAGAACCCCGATAGCATAGCTAAAGAAACTAAAGAGATTGTAAGTAGGTAGCGTTTGAAGCGGAGAATTTTTGAAAATGACAATTAGATGTTTATGAGTTGATATTTATGAAAACATCCTGTGACTTGATGGTTGAAAATCATGTATTTAATCGAAAATATATAGTCCACCCTTCCTTACAAAGAAATTGCAGATGAAAAAATAAAAATAAAAAAAAAAGACGATTAATTTGGAAATGGATTATTTCTTAAAATCAAATGCCTTGCATAAAATAATTGATCATCAGTTTTCTCAGAGTTGCTTTCGAGGTAATCACTGGAATATCTAAAATATTATAGCTCACGGAAATAGACAATAACGAAAGGTAAAGTCATAGAATATATGTTAGACATCATAAAGGTTTCAGCTAAGGAGTTTCATCAAGCAAGTATTGCTATTAAACGAAATCCCAGTATATTGTTTCTATCTAAAAGATTTGGAACAGCCTCAAAGCATGGGACGAGACCACTAGTCTCCTTTCAAAACAAAAACAAAAACAACAACAACAACAACAACAACAACAGATACCTTTGAATATTTTGAACGATATCTCAAAACCTAATATTTTCTCTATGTTATATCTATACACTACCATCTGCCATAGCTTTTGGAGACTAGAGGTAAAAGTTCGAGAGAGAGAGAGAGAGAGAGAGAGAGAGAGAGAGAGAGAGAGAGAGAGAGAGAGAGAGAGAGAGAGAGAGAAGCAGTGCTCGAAAGGAGAATGAAACATAAGTTCTTACGAAAAGTTGTAAGAGAGGTGATAAAATGAAGACCCATTGTTTCATCTAAATGTAAAAAGAAATATAAATAAATAAACAAACAAATAAATAATAATGATTTAACCCAGCCTGGTGTTTCACAATGTAAGCAAAGCGACGCGGGATCAAACGAACTATCCAATATTCAAATCGCTTTCGAAATTTGACAATATCCACGATCTCCCCTCTCATTTCCATCGAAGTTTTGAGATAAATAAAAAGATTCATTTATTTTTTATAGAGAACAGTTTAACATCTTGCATATAATACCATGAGTTTGAACCCTGTATGTTTTATAATTAATTCCTATCCTCCCTAAACAAAACAGGAAATAAAAATATAATAAAAATTGTAATAAAAAGAATGGATGGATTGATGGTCACATATGCTGTCTCTTTTGGGACATTGCCTGACCAGTTGTGTCGAGGGAATATTTTTCACGGGCGATATTATAGACTTTTGCTCTTTTGCTATGTAAGTTAGTTAGTTTTGATTGGTTTCTTTGCTTTTTTAATTTTTGTCTCTTTTCAATAGTGACAATGTACAATGTATATATGTATATATATGTATATATATATATATATATATATATATATATATATATATATATATATATATATATATATATATATAATATAGATAGATATATAGATAGATAGATAAAGAGCGGAATTAATATTAAATGGCAACAGATCTTGACATTTTTTGACGTTTCAGTGATGCCAATCAAAACGAAAACGGAAATCTATACAGGATGTCCATAAAGTCCCAGTACCATTCTGGCAATAAATACATGCAATGGTACTGGGACTTTATGGACACACTGTACGTTGATGAAATAACTGGCTGAAATGAGAGAGATTTTAATTACATTACTGGAACTTGATTTTCATTTGACTGTTTTACGAGGAGAAAGATTTAATAACCATCCCACTAAAATTAAAAGAAGTTACCAGACGTGAATTTCCATTCATTAAAAGTCGGTTCATTAATCAAATTGCTACGTAATCCATCATGAGGCGGAGAAAAAAAACTTGATTACTCTCGCGTTTTTTCCTAAAAGAATTCGAACTTGGGATTTTGGTTTGTGTACTTTGATTACTAGGCTATGTGTGCGTGTGAGTGTCTGTGTATGTGTGTATGTGAGTGTGTGTGTGTGTGTGTGTAAAACCATATTTTAAAGCCACGAGGTTACACACTAACTCATTGATTCCTAACACCTGTCCTCTCTCTCGGTTACGTGCCCTCAAACGAACTCCCACCCCACCTAACCCCCCCTCCCTTCCCCCCCATCTCTCCTCTCTCTCTCTCTCTCCTCTCTCTCTCTCTCATTCCAAGTCTTCCCTCTGCAAGCAAGACGTCCCTCTGCTTTCTGAAAGCAGAGAGAAAGGCGAATTTAGCGCTACTTCCAGGAAATTTACTCCGTACCTCCATTGTGGAGTAGAAAAGAGAAAGAGAGAAGAAAAAAATGGTTTCCTTCATCTCCTTTCATTTTGGTTTTCGAAAACATCCAACCGCGGGAATTCCTTTGAAGGTCCTCAAAAGGGATGCTGCTATGCATCCTTTTCAGCGGAGGTTGCTCGTTGTTTACTGTGCGGGCTTCTCTTTTTATTTTTCTTTTATTTGCGGGGGGTGGGGGGGGGGGGGGGAGGAGGAGGAGAGGGGGATCTTGATATGTTGGTTTGGTTAATAGTCTTCCTTTCAATGTAAATGATGGCTACGCAGATAACATTCATTTCTTTAATACGATTGTAATTTTGAAATATTAAGTGCATATGTATATATTATTTTATATTATATATATATAAAATATATATATACCGTATATATATATATATTTATATATATATATATATATATATATATATATATATATATATATTCATATTATATAGTATATATATATATATATATATATATATATATATATATATATCTATATATATATAAACAAGAGATCCAATCACAGTTAAGCCAATTTAGGTCACTGTCACTGAGTAATCCTTCTTTAATCCTCTTAAAAAGCATTGGTGAAGGAAAGCTTTATCAATGACAGCTGAATCCCAGGCGCCCTTTGAGATGTTCATTACCTGTCTCTCTCTCTCTCTACATATATATATATAGATATATATATATATTATACTATATATATATATATATATAGATATATATAGTATATATATGTATATATGTATATTAGGTATATATATATATATAATATATATATATATATTATGTATATATATATATATATATATATATATATATATATATATATATATATATATATATATTATACCAAGAGCGGCAAACCACATATTTATACTTCTTTTCGGAAAGAAGAAAAATAATGATTAATTCCCTCCATCTCCTAAGAAAGAAAGTTGACCCCTCCTTGCCCATAATAAAATTGATGAACATTTCTCTGCCTCTGCATATTTATACATTCTCTCGTGTGCGCCAAGAAGGAATGGCCAAGCTGAGTCTAATGGCCACCTTGCTAGTTCTCCAGCATAAACTCTGGCAGTTTAGAATTATAACTGTAGTCTGGCAAGACACCAATTCCCTGACGAGGAACTGGGAAATGTATTATTTGATATTTCTCGTTAGTCATCCACATAGATATCGGAAAACAATGTCCCCAGATCAACACCAGCGATTTGACATTTTGGCAGAACTTCGAGAAGCATTTAGCTGGTCAGAATATGCGTTATCTATTCTCAGATGTGATTACTAGAAACTATGAGAGAGAGAGAGAGAGAGGAGAGAGAGAGAGAGAGAGAGAGAGAGAGAGAGAGAGAGATAATATGAGCTATTAAGGTTCGGCAATGATTTAGGAAGTTATTAAAGTGAGAGAGAGAGAGAGAGAGAGAGAGAGAGAGAGAGAGAGAGAGAGAGAGAGAGAGAGAGAGAGAGAGAGAGAGAACTGCTACTAAAGATTCTGAGAGTTTAATGCAATTAAACGTATTCAAGCATAATTTTAATAAAATCACATTAGGTTACAATTCAGTTTCTATCAAATATCTTGAGCGATATAGTAATAAATTTACCTATAAATACATCCAGTTCTTTGCACAAGCAAAACCTAATTCCTTTTCCAGT
>NC_061090.1:32250877-32268377 GCF_015104395.2 Macrobrachium nipponense | reverse complement strand
TCTCTCCAAAAGTTCCAATAATATATAATTTTTTTTCTATGAAAAAGTCATATTTTATGCTTCAGATTTCAACTCTATCCAACTATTATTCGCGTCTATGAAACACGGACTTATTATCGGAATTTTGAAGCAGCCTCTATCCCCCTTCCAAACCTTCTTATGAAATACAACTGTTATTCCTATGAAAAAGTCATATTTTAGGCTCACTTGGACTTTTTCATGAACAAAGATTTTCCTAATGCATCTGTGAATAGGCAAATCAATCAAGAACGCCGTTCAGATTTTCAACTCTATCCAGCTATTATTCGCGTCTATGAAAAACGGACTTATTATATGAATTTTGAAGCAGTTTCTATTCCCCTAAATTTTCCTGTGAAATACAATTGATATTTCTATGAAAATGTCGTATTGTACGCTCCTTGACTTTCCAGGCAAGATTTTCTTTTCATCTGAATAACAAAGCAAAAAACAGCTTCTTATTTCCACTTTACCCGACTATTATTCGTGTCTATAAAAAACGGACTTATTATATGCATTTCGAAGCAATTTCTATCCCCCTAAATTTTCCTGTGAAATACAATTGATTTTTCTATGAAAAAGTCATATTGTACATTCCTTGACTTTCCAGGCAAGATTTTCTGTTCAGATTTCAACTCTATTTCTCATGTCTATGAAAAACGGACCTATTATTTGTATTTTGAAGCAGCCTCTATCCCCTTAAATTTTCCTATATTAGTTATTTCTATTAAAAAAACTGCAAAAACAATTCATTCATCGGAGCATGGTCACAATTCTTCAAAGGACTTCGAGCTACTACATTGTCTTCTCATGAAATTTTAAGGGAGTCCTTTCCCCTGTATCACACAGCGTCTTCTTCTTCTTCTTCTTTCCTTTTTCAACTCGAGATCCTCTCTCTCTCTCTCTCTCTCTCTCTCTCTCTCAGAGGTTTATTTCTCACGTCTTTTCGCTCATATTCGCTGACGAAGACATATTAGCAGACGAGTGTGTTACTGAAAGCGTCACAAGTCTCGGATTTATTTCTGCTTTATTTATTTTTTTTTTTTAGTCTCGTCTTGGTTTTGGTTGTAGCTGTTTTTTTGTGTGTTTTTTTTTTTTTTGAAAAGAGAAAATGAATCTAAAATTCATCAAAATGATTTTTCTCTCATAGTCTCTGCCTCGCTCTTTAAAAAAAAAAGAAACTAATTCTTAATCTATATTTAACTTTGAGTCATCATTCTTCTATCGTATGTCTAAAAAGAAAAAAAATGCAAAATCCGAATATATTCATTAAAAAAATTAAGCAACCCCACAATATCGAATATATATATACTATATACATATATATATATATATATATATATATATATATATATATATATATATATATATATTTAATATATATATATACCATATATTATATATATATACTTTATATTATATTTTTATATTTATAGTATATATATATATATATATATATATATATATATATTTTTTATATATATATATATATATATATATCTAATATAATATATATATATAACTATATATATATATATATATCGAAGTATATATTATAGATATATATATATATAATATATATATATATATATTATATATATATAATATATATATATATATATATATGATTATATAGAAAATATATATATATATATTATATACTATATATATATATATGATATATATATATATATCTATATCTATATATATATATTATATATATATATATATATAATATATATATATACTATATCTATATATATATAAATATATATATATATATCATATATATATATATATATATATATTATATATATATATATATATAAATAATATATATATATATATATATATATATATATATATATATATAATATATATTCTATATATATATATCTATATATATATATATATATAAATATATATATATATATATATATATATTATATATATATATATACCATTATATATATATATATATATATATATCTTACAAGTGTGTGATGTGTTAGAATTACATATCATGTCTTGCTTGGAGACAGATTGAGCTGTAGAGGCAACCTTCTTGGATGAAGGAATCTGGTGCATAAGCATTTTTAATCTGGAGGCTGTTCATACTGTTGCCAGGGCGGATTGAGGTGTGTCGAGTATGTACATTTGTTTGTACGAATGTCACAGGTCTAACCGACAAAGGCACTTGCGAGAGACACATTCCTTTTGTGATAGGAAAGAGGTCGGTTTGGTAAATGCCAGTTGTCCGGAGAAAACCCCATCTTAAAGGTATGGCACATATTTTAAATGACTTAGAAACAGTTGCATTTGAAAAGAGAGAGACCTGTGAAATGTATCTCTTTACTTAATATTGCTTTTGAAAGAGAGAAGTGTGAAATGTATCTTTTTACTTAATATTGCTTTTGAAAGAGGGAAGTGTGAAGTGTATCTCTTTACTTAATAGTATGTTATGTATCTTTATTACAGATGGGCACTATTCCATGATATTAGAGACGGGATTCTCTATCCTGGCTAATACAATGAAACAATTGACATTTTGAGTCTGGGAGTGAATACTTAGCCAGGAGAATGGAATGATAACTTAATAGTTTTCTTTGTGGGGCAGACTTGGGTTTTTATCACTATGACTTATTAATCATTTTGTTCTATTTTATGTTCATCAGCTTTGGGTAATAAATAGTATATTTTTGTATTTATGTGAGCTTAATAACCTAATGACAAGATTGCAGATAGAGGGCGCCATTGACAACAGGTAAGGGTTTCCAATTTGTGTAGTTTTGATAAAAGGGTGTAAGAATGGTGGGCAGCGGTTTAACAAGCTTTTTATATATTTCATAAGCTGTAGGTATGCTAACAAAGAGACTGGTGACTAGTTAGACATATATTTTTTGGTAGGAAAAGGGGTTATAATCATGTTACAGGCAACTCGGGGCTCTTTTTGTTCATTCAATGGTTTAGTGTGGTATTGAAAGCGTTGGGTATCTCTGCATCTCAGTGCTGGCTATTTCATGATTCATGAAAACCAGTGTTTTAAAACGTGAAGGAAAAAAGTTTAGTTTTTAGCATATTAAAGTGTTTCACAAGTGTGGTGAATAGGCTACCCATATTTGCGATGCGTATACGAATTCGGTTTCCAGTCACATGAAAATGTGAGTGTATTTTCAAGTTTTCTTTCTTATTTTCTCCTTTTTATTTTTATTTCTTTTTTTTCTATTCCTTTTTGCATGTGGCGAATTTACTTGAAGGGGGTTTTTGTTTTGATGTCTCTCGAAATTTGACGGACATGGCAATGATGTGAGTGAGGGTTTTTGTTGTGAGTCACACCCTGAGAGAGAGAGAGAGAGAGAGAGAGAGAGAGAGTTTAGTGTGTGGGACTGGTTGTCGCTGTGTTAGATCGCTTGGTAAGAATTTTGCACCTTTTTTCCTTTTTCTATCCCCTCCCTATTTTTTTGTTGTTGCTTTCGTGGGATGATATACTGGGCACGGGGCGTGTTTGTTTTTTGTTATCCATTATTGGGGGAAAATTTGTATTAATTTTTCTGGATTGGGTTTTGTGTGTATATAAATACAATGATGTTATTGAGATTGGGGAATCTTATAGAACAAAAGAGCTTCCAGAAAGAGAGAAAGATGGCGGATACTAAGAGTACCACAATGCTACTACATCACGTAATGAACGTGAGTGCGGGTGTGAGCCCTTTCAGAGGAATGTTAGATGGTGTGTTATCACAACCAGTGCAAATTTTTGTTGAAGGGGTGAATGATTACTTAGCCGAAAAGAATATAACGGATGATATAGAGGCATTTAGAGAGGCAAAAGCTTTGCTAGATTTCAATAGAGGGGATCTCTCCCACCATTGCAGGAGTTTCCAATTTACAAAATGTCGTACCTGGACTGATTTGCAAGCAGTTTTGAAAACAGCTTATGGCTCAAAGGAACACAGAGATATGGTGAGGGACCTTCAGGGTCGTTATAAACTATGGAAGGGCACTAATAGCCTAGTAAAAACCAAATAGTTCAAAAACTTTTTGACGCACCGGCGGATTGGGTAGGAAAACTGAAAACATCTAAATAGGTTACAGGGAGTAATGTCTCACTATTAAACATTGATATAAATTGTCTGTTGGGTGCCGATTGGACGTATATACGTCGATATAAAAAAGTTTTTTTAAATTCGCGGAAAAATAGTTATAGGCCTACTAGGCAAAAACTTTTGAATCATGCACCTTGGGGGATGCTGGGAGAGCTCACGGATCAAGGCGTTGTTTTGTTTACAATCGTTACCCAGGCGCGCAAGCGCAAATTTCTTTCTCCTCGCATTAAAAAGCATCAGCGACACATCTCAGAAATTATTTTGTCACTTTGACATAATTTTTGCACCATTTCATATTAGCCGTTACATGGATTATTATATATGAAAATGTGCGCAATTTCATGTAAAATACAACAATAAACAAATAATGGTTGTAGCTTTTATCAGTTTTGAAATATTTTCATATAAATAACGATAAGTGCCAAAATTTCAACCTTTGGTCAACTTTGACTCTACCGAAATGGCTGAAAAACGCAATTGTAAGCTAAAACTCTTATATTCTAGTAATATTCAATCATTTACCTTTATTTGCAATAAATTGGAAGTCTCTAGCTCAATATTGCGATTTTTATGGTGAATTTTTTATAAAAAATTATAATTTCCTTACATCCCCGGGTAAACTCTTCCGAAAAAAAAATCTTAAATTTTTTGTCCGATTGTAGTAATGTTTGCAACCACTTTTAATTAGCCGTTACATAAAGTTTTATACATGGAAATGTGCAAAATTCCATGTAAAATACAATAAATAACAACCCATGGTTGTAGCTTTTATCAGTTTTGAAATATTTTCATATAAATAACGATAAGTGCCAAAATTTCAACCTTCGGTCAACTTTGACTCTACTGAAATGGTAAAAAAAACGCAACTTTAAGCTAAAACTCTTACATTCTAGTAATATTCAATCATTTACCTTTATCTTTCAACAAATTGGAAGTCTCTAGCACAATATTTCGATTTATGGTGAATATATGAAAAAAAATAAACATTTTCCTTACGTCCGCGCGGTAACTCTTCCGAAAAAATCAAAACATTTTTCGTCCGATTGTTGTAATGTTTGCACTATTTTAAATTAGCCGTTGCATAAAGTTTCATATATGAAAATGTTGCGCAATTTGTGTAGAATACAACAATAAACAACCCATGGTTGTAGATTTTATCAGTTTTGAAATATTTTCATATAAATAACGATAAGTGGCAAAATTTTGTAAGCTAAAACTATTACATTCTAGTAATATTCAAATATTTACCTTTGATTTATGGTGAATTTATGAAATAAACTTTTTCCTTAAGTCCGCGCGGTAACTCTTCCGGAAAAATCATAAATTTTTCGTCCGATGGTCATAATGTTTGCACCATTTTAAATTAGCCGTTACATAACGTTTTATATATGAAAATGTGCGCAATTTCATGTAGAATACAACAACAAACAACCCATGGTTGTAGCTTTTATCAGTTTTGAAATATTTTCAATAAATAACGATAAATAGAAAAAAATCGTCCTTTGGTCAACTTTAACTCGACCGAAATGGTCGAAAACTGCAATTGTAAGCTACAACACTTACAGTCTAGTAATATTCAATCAATTACCTTCATTTTGCAACAAATGGGAAGTCTCTAGCATAATATCTCGATTTATGGTGAATTTTTTAAAACATCTTTTTTTTATGTCCGCACGTTACGAATTCATGCATCATTTTGTGATATTTTCTCTGTGTTGCCTTGATCGTTTAACAATATGTTATATAACCAAAGTGATTGCAATTTAGTGTACAATACAACGAAAAAAAAATTAACTCGTTAGCTTTAACCGTTTGTTTTGCTCCACAATGCCTGATGTTTGTATACAATTATATATGACAAAATTTTTTTTTGGTTTTTTTCGGGCTGTCATATATCCCAATATTTATATATGATAATGATATTTTATTTCTGATGGTTGCATACTAAACTTCAGGCAATGATAAAAAAGGAGCCAAAAATGAACTCGTCATCTTGAAAACTAAGCGTCCTGTGATTTTTCGAAAAAACAATTTTTCCGCTTCGGCGCTCATTCGCGAACGCCGCCGGCATACGGGAGACGATTTTTAAAATACCGCTTCGGCGTTTAAGGGCTAGAGAACATTCATAAACTGATATATTTTTACCTGCTCTTGCACAATGTACCGGATGCGATAGTGAATAGCTTTGATGAAAAGATTGAACTCCTACTTCAGACGAACGAATTTACTTTTATGCCAGCCCAAATAAAAGAGAAACATATGTCTAAATATCCCACTATAGATAGTACAATTTTTAGTGGGACAGGCCCGAGGAATAGGGTGCAAAGAGACACAGAATTTTCTCTTCCTCGTCTGTGTGCAAAAGTTGAATATAACAAAAGATCGATCGATCAAAAGCAACAGCAGTTGCGCTGTTTCAACTGCAATAAACCAGGGCATCCAAAGAAATTGTGTAGGGTTAAATATTGTGGAATGTGTAAGAGTACCGATCATTATTGGCAATCTTGTCCGTCTCAGATACGGAGATATGTGAGGCCTACACCTCAAGGTTCTGGTAATTATAATGTGAGAACTTTCCAGGCAGGTCAAACCAGAGGGCAAAGGGATCGGCGAAATTTTTGGAAGCCCGATCAACAAAAAGGGTACGGGTGATTGGTACGTGCCATTGTGGTATCGTAGGGGATGCCCTTAGAGCCCAGGCCTATAGTTTATGGAACAGTAGGGGATGTGGATATCCCGATACTTATAGACTTGGGTGCGTCTATAAATTTAATGGACTATAATTTGTGACAATCCCTGTTTTCCAATTACCCTTTGCAACCCTCAACGGTGTGTGATGTGCAAGCCCATAGATTAAATACCCTGGGTTGTGTTCAAATACAGTTTACTCTCGGTGACAGAGTACTAACAGAACCATTTTTGCTGGGTCATCCTGCATGTAGAAGACACAAGATTTTGATCCATGCTGGTGTTAATGGGATAACAGTCGGGATACCTTGTGTTTTTCTGCCTTATGAGGACGTGATTAGAACGGACGACATGGAGATTATTGAAAAAGGAGATGTGCTCGGTGATATTAATGGTGGTGATAAGAGTGTTACGGAGAAGGTTTAATATTAAAACCCATGTTGCTGATATGGGAAATGATTACGGGGGTTCTATCATAGTTCACGGTGATAACAATTGGGGTGATGTTGATACTAATATTGATGTTATTTCTTATACTAACAATGCTGGGGATGATACTGAGGGTAGTAATGTGTATAGGGTGGTGGAAAGGGGAGATACTAACCACAAATATAGAGCTGTTTTATCCAAAGATATTGTATTATTACCTGGTTCGAAGACTATGGTAAAAGTAAAATTGAAGGAAGTGAGAAAGCCAACGAATGTGTATGCTATTGAAAATAGCGAGAGGCTTAGAGGGGTTATTAGCACGGCATCAGTGAACAGTGTATCCATGGATAGGACCACGTGGCTGGAGTTATTAAACTGTAATGATACAGTTAGGAGATACCAGAAGAATACATAAATATTGGATTTCCAAGATTGGAGTCGTGATACTGGTTCAGTGGCTATCGTAGAGGGGAAACCCGAGTTTTCAGAGGCAGAAATGCAATCAAGGATACAGATATTTAGAGAACATTTACCTATGCAGATTATAGCGAACATGTTGAAGCAATAAGCGAGCTTTTCGAAGAATTTGGGGATACGGTAGCCTTACAAGGTGATAAATTGGGGTTGACTAATGTGTTAGAGCATAAGGTAAATTTGGAGAGTGGCACAAAACCTATTTATATCCCTGCATATCGCATACCTTTCAAAATCAGAAAACAGGTAGAGAAAGAGGTTTAATAGATGTGAAGAAGAAGGAATCATTAGACCTAGCGTGTCTCCTTAAAACTTTCTCTTGTTAGCGGTGCCTAAAAGGATGGTTCTGTCCGTGTATGCATCGATTTTAGACGTTTAAATGAAAAGACGATTCCTGACCACTATCTAGTCGCGTGCTTACCAGACCTTTTTGTTGAAATCGGGGACATAATATTTATAGCTCAATTGATTTGGCGCAGGATTTTTGCAGGTCCCTCTTAGTGAAAGTAGCAAGGAATATACCACTTTTTCAGTGCCCAAGGGACACTGAATTTAAGCGAATGCCTTTCGGTTTATCAGGCAGTCCGATGACCTATACAAGGTTGGTGAACACAGTTTTGCACGGGTTATTGGGCAAAAATGTTTTGTGTATATGGATGACATCCTGATCGCAACAGACACGATCGCACAACACCTGGAAGCGCTTACAGAAGTACTTAGGAGGCTTAGATTAGCGGGGTTGAAAATTAAGCTAGCCAAGTGCTCGTTCTTGAAAAAGCAAATCACATACCTAGGCCATGTCATATCTAAGGAAGGGGTTAGAGTAAATGACGATAAAGTCAAAGCAATAGCGAATTTTCGCACCCCCAGATCAAAGAAAGAGATTAAATCATTCCTGGGTATCGCCGGTTTCTTCAGGAGGTTTGTGAAAGGGTTCTCTAATATAGCAGCTCCCCTAACTGATGTATTGCGGGAAGACGTTCAATTTCAATGGAAGGAACCCCAGGCGGAGAGTTTTCAAAAGCTCAAGGACACGCTAATGAATCTCCCTGTTTTGAAGTTTCCAGATTTTAGCAAACCTTTTACATTAGTGACTGATGCAAGCCAGGAAGGTATAGGTGCTTGCCTTATGCAAACGTTTGATGGGAAATTCCATCCCATAGCTTTTTATAGCAGGAAGTTCAGGACAAAGGGCAGCAACGAGAGATCAATGGCCACCATAGATAAAGAAGCCTTTGCAATAGTGTTGAGCTTAGTTCCTTTTAAAATGTTCCTGATGGGGAATAAAGTAGAAGTTCTTACAGACCACAAGCCATTATTAGATCTTTTTAATAAACCTGATTTGTCGCCTAAAAGAGCTCGATGGTTTTTAACTATCAGAGATTTTGATGCAAAGCCCAAATATATAGTGGGCAAATTTAATGTAGTTGCTGATGCTCTCAGTAAAAGTTTTCACAACACGGAAGGATTCCAAGTCACGCAAGTCACTAGCGAGGCTATACAATGGGATATATCTCTCATAGAGCAAAGGCAAGATGAAGACGAGATTTTAGCAGATACAAAAGCGTTTCTTAGCGGGGAATTAGTTAGGAAATGTTATAAGTTTCCTTTTTCGGGTTTGGAGTTAGAAGGTAATCTGTTGGTTAGGAAAATTAAATATAAATTGAGAACCAGTGAAAGTAAAGGAGATACGACACAGATCATAATTCCGAAAGTCCTAATTCCAGTGGTTTTGGATATAGTTCATTGCAGGTTCGGTAGTCCACACTTGGGAATAGAAAAAAACGTATGATGAGGTTCGTGCTAAATACATTTGGAAAAACATGGGGAAAGATGTGGGAATTTTTTTAAGGAATTGTACGGTGTACAACGCATGTAAGCCTGCAAGGATAACTTCATGCAAGTTAGGATCGTATCCTTTAACGAGTAGACCTTTTCAGAGAATACATATGGATATCCTGGTGAATTTTTGTGAGTTTAGGTATGTGAACAAGTACTTGTTAGTGATAATAGATGAACTTACAAGGATAGTAGAAATTTTCCCACTTGAGCATAAAACGGCTGAAGAAGTAGCAATAGCATTTTTCAATGGTATCATTTGCAGATATGGCACACCCGAAGTTCTATTGACCGACAATGGTAAAGAATTTGTGAACAAAACTTTGGAATGTTTAGCGGATGTCATGGGATACAGAAAATAACAATTATTCCGTACAGACCCGAGGCTAATGGGTTGTGTGAACAAGCAAACAGGAAAGTGTTCAAGGCTCTCAGGAAAATTGTAGGCGGTAATGATAAGAATTGGGACAGATACGTTAATGTTGTTAGACATAGTATTAACACTATGTTTAGTGATTCCATTAAAATGTCCCCATTTGAAGCTTTGTTTGGTTGTCCAGCACGAGGCACATTTGATTTGCTAACTATACCTCATCATGGGGAGGATACGATCGAGGCGTTGGTATCCACAGTGAGAGAGAGAGACATGCTTGTCTCAGCCGTAATCTCGAATCCACAACCAGAGATATGGTACAGAAGAGTAATAGTAAAACATCTGATCCCAAGACCAATGTCGGAGACAAGGTATTTTTAAAACTTTACGTGAGAAATGAACTAAATTACAAATTAGGCCCGGAGTTTGAAGGTCCTTTTAAAGTCATTGAAGAGAAAATTGGAAACAGATTTGTGGTCTTAGAGGAAAAAACAGGTCGGTCGAGGTTAACACATATCTCGAAATTTGAAAGAATTGGTAGTGGTGATTAATATATTGTCGTGCAATTGCATTTTTTTTTCTTGCTGTCAGTTTTTTTGCAATTTGGTGGCGGAATGCTTTTACGTTTTTTTTCTCTCTTTTATTTCCTTCTACTGTTTTTTTCTTATTATGCGCAAATCTGTGGCGTTTTGGAGTAAGATTTCGGGGTTAATATTTTACGTGGGAAGTTGTTGATATACGGCATATTTTTATTTTAGTTGAGAAACGTGATGATAAACATGTGATTATTCCTGTGTGTTTGATATTTGGGGCTGAATTTCTGTGGTTTCACAAGCCAAATAGGTGACATTGGTGTTCTATATAATTCGGGTAATGTCGTGGGGAGTTATGATTTAAGGACATTTTTTTTTTTTTTTTTGGGGGGGGGGCCACCTTGGTGATATCCTGATGATAATTTTGTGGAATGTGATTATGTGGTGTCAGTGTGGATTTTTTTTTTTAGGGGGGAGGGTTTTTTTAGCACCTGAGGGTGTTCACAGGTGGATTTTTGCTAATGATGCTGTAATGAATCAGGTTGTGGATTTTTCCCTTTGGAGTTGATTACTCGTAGATTTGCACTATTCTCGTAGATGTTGACTATGGCATTCCTCGGCAATGTATCGGTACAAAGGGAATCCTTTTTTCCGGTCGTTTCTGGTCGACTTGGGATTGTTGCGGTAGCAAATTCCATAACGGTATGTATTACAATTTTGGGAATAATATTGGATTATGTATGTTTTCCTCTCTTGGGTGCGTTTGTAATGAGGAAGGTCGATTATTTATTTTTTTTATTATTATTACTTGATGTAAATGTCGTCCGAGAGAATTAGATAACTGACAGGTTTTTTTTTTTTTTTGTTCTTTTTTTTCTGTCAGATGCTGAAATATTGTTTAATCATCGCCCTGGGGTTGATGGCGCTTGCAAAGACGAAGGTACGACTGAGTCCTGGAGTGCTTATTGAGGAAGACCACTTAGTATGGTTATCATCTGATAAAGTAACAATAAGTATCAAGTTCAAGAGCCTGGGTTCAACCAGATTGGAACTCGAGGAATCGTGGAGCAAAGTTGAAGGACTGGTAAACACGTTAAACGAACTTGAGACTACATTTGTGTACATCACTGGGACGTCTTTTAGCAGAAATAAAAATAACTGCAAACAGGGTACAAGGCAAGATCGTGGAAACACTCACTTGGGTCACAGAGACAAAACCAGTTGGCGGGATGGACCCGTCTAGAAGACAGAAAAGGGCAATGCAGTTGTTGGCGGCCGGGGGTGTAGCTATTGCAGCCATAGCTGGGGTAGCAATAACGAGTTTGGTGAAGGTTGGGATAATAGAGGCGGAGCTCGCTGAACATGGTAAAGCTCTGAATTCTCTAAGAGGGAGAAATGAGAAATTAGAAAATGGATTTGATGAGTTGAGGAAATCAAGTAACATATTAAATGCGACAGTAAAAGGAGTCTGGGAAGACCTAGATGTCACCATTACGTTTTTCACTATACACACTACACTGTTGAACGTTGAAAGAGAAACAGAATCTTTGTTGAATGAGATTAAAAGCCAAGTGGAAGCAGTTGTAGCAGCTTCACGGGGGAAAATTTCAAGGGAAATGTTGCCGTTGGAAACTTTGGAATCAACCTTAATGGGGATCAAATATTATTTTTACGGGAGATTTACTTTATAGATACTATGGGATTTTAAAGGTACAGTTATCAGATAAGGGGTTACTTGTTGACATACCATATATATTTAGGCCATTTTCTAGTTCTTTCCAGGGGTCGGTAGTAGTTTGGACAGTGGTAGAGATTATGTATATATTAGGTGAAGAATTCCAGTCCTCGACAGTTGACTATGAACTAGGATGTGTGGTAGTTTATGATAGATATGTGTGTGAAAGTAAGATATTCACTCTTCGACGTACTGACCTGTCAGGTTGCGAACTAGAATTAGCTCACGAGAATTTACCGACTCACTGTGACCTTAGAGAATTCCCTGATCCATATCAAGCAATATCGACGGAGACAACGACAGCAGTCTTCTACACCAGATGCAAGATTTCTACTTTATGCAATGGGGACAACAATTCGCTCGTTCTACAGGGATCCCAGTTGTTTGATGGTTCCTGCTGTGTTCTCTCGGATTTCTTCATGGTGCTTAGTCGGCGTGTCTACAACTCGTCCACAAAAGTGTTTCATAAACACTTACATGGAAACCATGAGGTGGTTCGAATTCCGCCTACAGTGGAGACTGGTACAATCCCGCCACTGGAGGATAGTGACGAAGATGAGTTTTCCTTCAATGAACGTTACACAATTCCAATAATAGTGGTAATGTTAGGTTTTATACTGATCACAATTTGTGCGCTAGGAGTTCTTAAATTTCTGTGCATTCGGCGAAGCACAAGGGCTCCAGTAACGGAGGTAGCCCTAAATCATGTGGCAAATTGATACATTGTGCATTAGTTGCTGATGTGGTGTGCGACAGGAGTGCACAAAGGACATAGGTGGTCGAGCCATCTTACAAGTGTGTGATGTGTTAGTGAATTACATATCATGTCTTGCTTGGAGACAGATTTAGCTGTAGAGGCAACTTTCTTGAATGAAGGAATCTGGTGCATAAGCATTTTTAATCTGGAGACTGTTCGTACTGTTGCCAGGGCGGTTTGTGGTGTGTCGAGTATGTACATTTGTTTGTACGAATGTCACAGGTCTAACCGACCAAGGCACTTGCGAGAGACACATTCCTTTTGTGATAGGAAAGAGGTCGGTTTGGTAAATGCCAGGTGTCGGGAGAAAACCCCATCATAAAGGGATGGCACATATTTTAAATGACTTAGAAACAGTTGCCTTTGAAAAGAGAGAGAAGTGTGAAATGTATCTCTTTACTTAATATTGCTTTTTAAAGAGAGAAGTGAGAAATATATCTCTTCACTTAATATTGCTTTCGAAAGAGGGAAGTGAGAAGTGTATCTCTTTACTTAATAGTATGTTATGTATCTTTATTACAAATGGGCTCTATTCCATGATATTAGAGACAGGATTCTCTATCCTGACTAATACAATGAAACAATTGACATTTTGAGTCTGGGAGTGAATACTTAGCCAGGAGAGTCGATTGATAACTTAATAGTTTTCTTTGTGGGGCAGACTTGGGTTTTTATCACTATGACTTATTAATCATTTTGTTCTACTTTATGTTCATCTGCTTTGGGTAATAAATAGTATATTTTTGTATTTATGTGAGCTTAATAGCCTAATGACAAGATTGCAGATAGAGGGTGCGTTGACAATTTGTGTACGTTTTGATAAAGGGGGTAAGATATATACTATATATATATATATATATTATATATATATATATTTAATATATATATATTATCTAATATATAATATATATTATGATATATATAGTATATATACACTTAGATAAATACTATATTAGCATATCCGAGAATCACTAACGTCTCTCAGCAAACTACAGAAACCTTACCACAACATTCTACAGTCATCTCAGAATCATTCTAAGGGGCCATTACATAGCACTTGCATGGCGTTAGTTTCTGGTTTATTCTCAACGTAACAGCCAACAGTATTCACATAAGTAGAAAGCAATGGTTTCATTAGGAGATTGTTCCTTACTTGCTTTCACTCGCTTCCTTCAGTCTAGAGCTATGGTGGTGACTGCAGGAAATCTATAGGCAACGACCGACCTTCTCTCTCTCTCTCTCTCTCTCTCTCTCTCTCTCTCTCTCTCTCTCTCTCTCTCTCTCTCTCTCTCTCTCAGCAGTCAACGCCTCTTCCTGAATGTTTGTATCATCATGCCCAATCGATTTCCAATGTGCCTCACTTCTTGTCCTACTAAATAACACCAAGCGTGATATTGACAGAGGATGTCTTGGCTCTCTCTCTCTCTCTCTCTCTCTCTCTCTCTCTCTCTCTCTCTCTCTCTCATAATGATGACACTAATTCAACATATGTCAACTGTTTATGAAAGTTTAATACGATTTTAAAATTCACTTCAAAGCCTAAGTTCCATAATGATTTTATAACTTGACTGTCCATAGTTATGGTTTACGATAAAAGGTAATGCAGGAAAACTTCCAAATTACGAAATTGGGAGGCTAAAAAAACATATCCACGAAATTATGACAAGTAATTAAAGGGTTCCAATCCAATTGGCGTTTTCGAAAATCAGACGTTTGGAAAAAAAGCATTTCCGATGACGTTTGTTTTAGCGAGATTAATAATAATGCCAATTTTGTTATTTTGCTGGGAAAACTACTGTAAATATAGGAAAATAAAGAGAAATAGATTGTTTTTTTGTTTAGGGAAGAGAGAGAGAGAGAGAGAGAGAGAGATCCCTGTAAATACAGAAAAATGAAGAGAAACAGATTGTTGTTTTGCTTATAAGAGAGAGAGAGAGAGAGAGAGAGAGAGAGAGAGAGAGAGAGAGAGAGAGATTCCTGTAAATATTAAGAGAAACAGAATGTTGTTTTGCTTAGAAGAGAGAGAGAGAGAGAGAGAGAGAGAGAGAGAGAGAGAGAGAGAGAGAGAGAGAGATTCCCCTAAAGAAAGCAAGATTAAGAAAAACAGATTGTTGTTTTGCTTAGAAGAGAGAGAGAGAGAGAGAGAGAGAGAGAGAGAGAGAGAGAGAGAGAGAATATTAACTGTTTGCATATTCTTTGACCTTCGTCGAGTACGTTGAAGAGACGAAAGTGTTGCAAGCAATTATATGACGGAACAAGCGAGGTTGAAATCGTGTTTGCGTGAACGCAGAGCTCAAGTACTTTCAGAATAGAGTGGAGCTAACTTCTACCTATTGTTTGTTAAGTACACAATGAGTGAGAGACGTCTGGAGTGTAAGAAATAACACGTAAAGTTGAAAGCGAGATGAAAGAGTTTGTGCTGAGGATAAAACATGTCAAATATGCGTAGAAGTTTCTTCGGCGCAATCAAGTTTTCTGTATAGAGCGGCTACAGTGTATAATCAAGGCCACCAAAAATAGGTCTGTCTTTGGGTGATCTCCATATAATGCTGTATGAGCCGCGGGACGGTGATGGCCTGTTCTTTATCGTTGCCAGACGCAAGATTATTGTTGACTTGTATATTGAAATGAAATAAAAACTGCTTAGGGTAGAGGGCTGCAATTTGGCAAGATTGGTGCTAAGATGGTGGATGATCAACAAAGTAATTTGCAGCCCTCTGGCGTCAGTAGATTTTAAGATCTGAGGGCGGACAGCAAAGTGCAGACAGAATTACGTGCGGACGGCACAATAGTTTTCTTTACAAAAAGCTACTAAAAAAGATTAAAAGTTCGCCGAGTTGATTCACAAAATTCCCTACAATCATATTAAACGGAGAATCAGGAGTGAGCCACAAATAAATTCTTCAGACTTTGATCAACGATAAACTCGAGAAAAACGAAAGGAAAAATTCGGAGAGATATAAAATATCGACTTCCAGAAAGTGTAGAAGGCGCAAAAAAAAAAAAAAAAAAAAAAAAATGAGGAATGTGAAAAACGTGGATTTTCTGGCACTGTGAATGTGAAATCATATAAATGAATTTCCATCTCTGAATCTTAATACTAGGTTGGATGAATATGGGATTGACTGATGCTTTGTCACCTGAGTTTTTATTTTATTTTTTTTTTTTTTTTTTACGTTGCCGAAGTATATCACGATTAGAGACAAAATTCACTTTAAATCTTTGGGTGTAATATGAAAAATATAAAGAAACTCGCAACTTTGCTTAATAATAATAATAATGATAATAATAATAATAATAATAATAATAATAATAATAATAATAATAATAAATGGTGATGAAGAACAGTAGGAGAAGGAAAACCAACCTGAGCACGGCATGGATAGACTATAAGAAAGCCTTCGACATGATACCACACACATGGCTAATAGAATGCCTGAAAATATATGGGGCAGAGGAAAACACCATCAGCTTCCTCAAAAATACAATGCGCAACTGGAATACAATACTTACAAGCTCTGGAATAAGACTAGCAGAGGTTAATATCAGGAGAGGGATCTTCCAGGGCGACTCACTGTCCCCACTACTCTTCGTAGTAGCCATGATTCCCATGACAAAAGATCTACAGAAGATGGATGCCGGGTACCAACTCAAAAAAGAGGCAACAGAAACAACCATCTGATGCTCATGGACGACATCAAGCTGTATGGTAAGAGCATCAAGGAAATAGGTACCCTAATCCAGACTGTAAGGATTGTATCTGGGGACATCAGGATGGAGTTTGGAATAGAAAAATGCGCCGTAGTCAACATACAAAAAGGCAGAGTAACGAGAACTGAAGGGATAAAGCTACCAGATGGGGGCAACATTAAACACATAGATGAGACTGGATACAAATACCTGGGAATAATGGAAGGAGGGGATATAAAACACCAAGAGATGAAGGACACGATCAGGAAAGAATATATGCACAGACTCAAGGTGATACTCAAGTCAAAACTCAACGTCGGAAATATAATAAAAGTCATAAACACATGGGCAGTGCCAGTAATCAGAAACAGCGCAGGAATAGTGGAATGGACGAGGGCCCTAAGAACCAGATATGTCCAAAGAACGATAGATGGAAATAACATCTCTCCCATATGTAGGAAGCGCAATACGAAAAATGAAACCCTAAACCATATAGCGAGCGAATGTCTGGCACTTGCACAGAACCAGTACAAAAAGAGGCATGATTCAGTAGCAAAAGCCCTCCACTGGAGCCTGTGCAAGAAACACCAGCTACTTTGCAGTAATAAGTGGTACGAACACCAACCTGAAGAAGTGATAGAAAACGATCAGGCAAAGATCCTCTGGGACTATGGTATCAGAACAGATAGGGTGATACGTGCAAATAGACCAGACGTGACGTTGATTGACAAAATCAAAAAGAAAGTATCAATCGTCGATGTGGCAATACCATGGGACACCAGAGTTGAAGAGAAAGAAAGGGAAAAAATGGATAATATCAAGACCTGAAAATAGAAATAAGAAAGATATGGGATATGC
>NC_061090.1:32238377-32240877 GCF_015104395.2 Macrobrachium nipponense | reverse complement strand
ATATTTCCTATATTAGAAAAATTTCTTTAATATTAATCATAAATCTTTTCTACCGAATTTCTTTTCAAATAGTCTTAAATGTTTCATAAGTTTTTTTTTTTTTTTTTGAAATCGAATAACTTTAAAATTTTCATAAAAATGAGAAGAAAGGATTTTGTCGGTTATCAGATATTTTTCTATATTTTTTCCTTACAAATCTAAACGAGTTCGTTTATCCATTTATGTCATCAAGGTTATACGTAGAAAAAGTTAATCGTACTCGAGTAGTGAAAAATGTTGCTTAAAAGAGAGAAAAATATAGAATATTTGCCAATAAAAAACTATGAAAGGCAAAATGATAAAAAGGACATTTATAGAGAAATTACCCCTCCCCCCAAAAAAAACATTTTTAGAAAATAATGATTAATCAGATAAACTGGATTGGAATTCTATATTTTTTTTTATCTTCTATTCAGTAATGAGAGTACTTTTCTTCATACTTCAAAAAACATATAATATGACCCACCTGTAGTGTTTGCTATCGTTTCATCTTTGATATTTCAGCATAAAAGAAAGAGTTTTTCCAAAAAAAAAATTGAAAAGGCTGAGATATTATTTTATAATGAGGGAAAAGATAGCTTGAGTGCAAAAGATAATTCTTCTCTAGTCTAGTACCTAATTTTCTATCACTGAAATTTTTTTTTATATCATATCAAACTGAAAATAAACAATTACATGACAAAGGTTGTAAATGATTAAGAGATTTTGTATGAAAAACAACAATATAAATTTAGCAGTGCAACGTCGTATTCACACTTTCTATGAATACAGAAATTTCTGATGATCAAAATTAGGTTGCCAATATGAATATGGTATTCACCGGTATAATTTTTCACATATATGTCATTTACCTTTTTATGAATTTTTGTCATTTCCCCGGTTAAAGACACGGAAAAATAGCGTTATATGTAACATAAATTTGACTTCAAAGGTATTGGTTAAGAAGACGAATTTGCTATTCTTTTCCTTGTACGAGTATTACAGAATATTTGCTCTTTTTTTCGTTGCTAAGGAAATGACATTCTGTTTCGTAATTAGACATTCTTTTGAGGATGAGGAAAAAAGGGAATGATTTTGATTGAACTGCTCTCGGAATTTGAATCCTTCTGGAAATTGAATTCTTCTGGTATGAGCCAGAAAATTTAATAAGAACCATATATACATCTAGTGCAAATCAAAAGACTAATAACTTAGTCTCTCTCTCTCTCTCTCTCTCTCTCTCGTTATTTTCTTCGATATTCACACAGATGTCCAGAATTAATAAAAGCATTATAAAACTGACAGAAAATTTTTCGAGAACTATCTGTCTGTCTGTCTGTCTGTCTGTCTGTCTGTCTGTCTGTCTGTCTGTGTCTGTCTGTCTCTCCTTATATGACTCCATATTTATTCACATGATCGGGAAATAATGAAATTCTAATAAAAACATGGCAGGAAAAATCGTGTTCATTTTATTTTTATCAAAACTCTCTCTCTCTCTCTCTCTCTCTCTCTCTCTCTCTCTCTCTCTCTCTCTCTCTCTCTCTCTCTCTCATTCACTAAGTTCTTCCATGTTTATACAGATTATCATTAATAATAAGATTCTGATAGAATTAGGGAAGGAGAAACGGTGTCACTTGATATGAATCTCTTTCTTGATCATTATTTAGACAGATTATCATTAATATTAAGATTCTGGTAGAATTAGGGAAGGAAAAACCGTGTTACTTGATATGAATCTCTCTCTCTCTCTCTCTCTCTCTCTCTCTCTCTCTCTCTCTCTCTCTCTCTCTCTCTCTCTCTCTCTGACAGAGACGCATCAAAGACATCCTCCTGAGAAGTGTGAAATTGCTTTGCCCCCAAGTCACAAGGTAATAATGTCAAGAGACAAGATGGGATCTGGCCTTGTCTCTCTTCCGAGGTTTAATATCGCTCGCGATCCCAAAAGCAGTTTTTTGATAATAAGGGGAAAAAACCCGTTAAGGAAAAAATGAATATGAAAAATAGGATAAGATTACGAGAGTCACACAAGGAAAAACTAAATAGTTTAGGAATTCAAAGACATATCATAAAGGAAAGTTATTTAAGGAACGTTGTTATACAATATGGAAAAAGTAATATTTATCATATGAGATACAAAATACGTTTGTTGATAAACGACTTACTTCTGTTTTCGTTTTTTTTATTATAAAGAAGGGAAATGATTAGTTATTAAAAAGATCCCTCAGGTAATGATTCTTAGTTATATTATTAACTTCATTTCAGATATTCCTTTATTGCAGTTTCAAGGTTTTATCTTAGTAAATATTATGAATGAAATAAGTGCGACTTCAAAAAAAAATTTTGCTAATTTTCATCATGTTTTACAAAACTCTCTTTGTTCTGATATGCATTTTTATCCTATGTTTTTCCTTCCTGAAATCTTAGCTCTTCTTAAGTACTTCCTTTCTTCTTTCTTAAATACCAACTTTCTGTAAGTTTCTCC
>NC_061090.1:32210877-32233377 GCF_015104395.2 Macrobrachium nipponense | reverse complement strand
ATATATATATATATGTATATATATATATATATATATATATATATATATCGATATATATATATATATATTCATATATATATGTGTATGTATATTCATATATATATATTTATATATATATATATATATATATATATATATATATATATATCAATATATATATATATATATATATATATATATATAGTGTGTGTTGTGTGTGTGTGTGTGTGTGTGATGTATATCTATGCGTGTCTGTATATGGATACAAACGCGAGAAAGCCGATAATACGAAGACGTTAGACGCATTGTATTCGTTTTGATTTCCTGACGACTTCCAGGTATTTACAAAATCATTAAAGACAAAAAAATGCGAAAGGTAAGAAAAGATATAAACCGAAGACTCGCAATGGGAAGCAGAGAATATGATGAGGGTGAGACAGAAGATTACTCTCTAAATGTTGCTTCGTAGTGAGAGAGAGAGAGAGAGAGAGAGAGAGAGAGAGACTTACCGAGGCGTAGATAGTGAAGAGAAACAAACATGCACTTAGAATCACTGAAAAAAATACTGAGAGAGAGAGAGGAGAGAGAGAGAGAGAGAGAGAGAGAGAGAGAGAGAATAATAACAGAGGAGTAGATGGCCAGTAAATCAGAAACAAACTTAGAACCACTCAACTGAAGACAGTGTTTAAAACACATGAGAGAGAGAGAGAGAGAGAGAGAGAGAGAGAGAGAGAGGAGAGATTGTCAAGATATCATGTGGAAAGCAAAAGTTGAACTGCCACTGCAACAATGTAATCCCGCAAGTATATGACATAAATCATTTTCCACGCTACAGGGAGAAGAGAGAGAGAGAGAGAGAGAGAGAGAGAGAGAGAGAGAGATTGTCTATAATGCAAGAGCAACTTTCCATAAAAATAAAATCTGCATTGTTTTGTTTTTAGTTTTCATTAACAAAAGGAAGGATTCTGGTGCTCCTCTCGGTCGTCCATTCGTGATTAATTTTGCAGAGCAAATCCCTGAATCCTCTTTGGTGTCATAAAAAGTCTTATTCTTATTTACGTCCAGGATATTATGGCTCCTCTGGGATGCTGCATTTACTGGAATTTTTCATTCCTCTCTCTCTCTCTCTCTCTCTCTCTCTCTCTCTCTCTCTCTCTCTCTCTCTCTCCTTTTTAACAATTTGTCTTCAATTCACTGGTTCAAAGTGTGTGCGAGATTTTCTCGTTTTATACTCCTCGATAACTCTTTCCTTTCTCTCTCTCTCTCTCTCTCTCTCTCTCTCTCTCTCTCTCTCTCTCTCTCTCTCTCTTTGTAGCGTGGAAAATGATTTATGTCATATACCTACGGGATTTACATTGTAATAGTGGCCGTTCAACTTTTGCTTTCCACAAGATATCTTGACAATCTCTCTCTCTCTCTCTCTCTCTCTCTCTCCTCTCTCTCTCTCTGGAATACATTCTGCACGGATAACCATTTCTACTTTTCTTCATCTATTATTTATTTTTTAGCACACTTTAGGAGTGAGGAAAAAAGGAAAATAACTCAGTTTATGAGAAAAAATAAAGAAAGTTGTCTCATTGTGCGCGCACAAGCACATCACAAGATCGCAAGATTACTCATTTTTGATCTGGGATTGACAAAATTTATATTTTGAAGTTTTTTCCTATTTTTTTATTTTTTTCGTTAATATTGGAGAGCTTATATAGTCTTTGATATTTCAAAATCTAAGTAACTTTTAAATTGTTTTGAATTATTTCAAGGAACTTTTGCACTGCACATGAATTAAATCATTGATGGCAAAGTGCCATATGTTCAATTCATTTATACGTACATACATACGTATATACATATTATATATATATATATATATATATATATATATATATAATATATATATATATATATATTACATATTATTACTATATATTCATACACACACACACACACACACACACACACACACACACATATATATATATATATATATATATATATGTATATATATATATATATATATATATATATATATATATATATGTATATATACATTACATTTCTGCTTTCTGTAATTTGAAATATAAACTCATGAAAAGGAATATATTCTGCGTACCATTCCAGATTCTATGATATTTGGAACTATCTCCATATCTACCGTTAAACACACAAACATCGTATAATAAATTTCGGACTGCAATAACATACCGTCAGCTTCAATAACATTACACTCAGATAATTCCCAAGAGGATTATCACAAATGTCTGGAATAATTCTAGCCGAAGACGAATCTCTCTGGTTCCAACAAATCTCAGAATCTCGTACAAAGACGCAGATTCCTATTAGAGGAATATTCTGGCCGGGAATATTATCATTCCTGTGGGGTTTGTCGTTATGTTTTCAGAAATGTGCAAACTGCAATACTTCAGTGTTGAGTAAATTTGAATTCTATATAGTTAGCTGAATCTGGATATTCAATTATAGGGTTTTTTTTTAATTTAATGAGGAATGTAATACTTTCAAATAAAGGCATCATTCTGTTATTGCCTAAAAAGGGAATATGTCTTAATTTCTAGGTCCCTGTAACTGAGACGTATTGTAAAGGTTTTGTCTGTCTGTCTGCACGTTTTTCTGTCCGCCCTCAGATCTTAAAAACTGCTAAGGCTAGAGAGCTTAAAATTGGTATGTTGATCATCCACCCTCCAATCATCAAACGTGGCAAATTGCAACTCTCTAACCCCAGTATTTTTTATCCTATTTAAGCTCAAAGTTAGCCATAATCGTGCTTTTAGCAACGATATAGTACACCCACCACCGGGCAGTGGTTAAAGTTTCATGGGCAGCGGATCATACAGCATTATACCGAGACCACCATTTTCGGTGGCCTTGATTATACGCTGTAGCAGCTGTGCAGAAAACTCGATTGCGCCGAAGAAACTCCGGCGCAATTTGTACGTGTTTTTAGTCAATATCATCTGGTTTTTCAATAAAATAGTTTCTTTTGTAATGTTAAGTGTTAAGTTTTGTTAATCTTGGATAACTATTTAGTGTGATTTGTTTATGAACTAGGGGAAAAGTGTAAATAAAAGCAAAAGCAAACTAGAAATCACAAACAACGTGTTTTTTTTTTTTTAAGCGTTGGTTTGGTTTATATATCTGGAGGCAAACCCAGTTTCAATTCATAGAAAATTGCGTTAGTGTCTGTAGCGAGTAACGCTTGTTAAGAAATAGAATTTGACATTTTATACGTCTCTCTCTCTCTCTCTCTCTCTCTCTCTCTCTCTCTTTATATATATATATATATATATATATATATATATATATATATATATATATATATATATATATATATATATATATATATATATGTTATATATATATATAATATATATATATATATATACTATATATATATATATATATATATATATATATGAATAACTTGATCACGAAGTATATAAAACGTGATGCTATGTATAAATAAAGGTTTTTGCACGAAGGAAAAAATGAAAAAGCGAGATAGCCAAGTGCTTTCGGTCCTGTTCGGACCCTTTACTGAGGCAAACTCAGTAAAGGGTCCGAACAGGACCGAAAGTACTTGGCTATCTCGCTTTTTCATTTTTTCCTTCGTGGCAAAAAAACCTTTATTTATTTTATATATATAGTATATATATATATATATATATATATAGATATCATATATATATATGTGTGTGTGTGTGGTGTGTGTGTGTGTGTGTGTGTGTGTCTGTGTCTGTATTGGTAAAATTAAACGATATACCTGGGCATTTGTAGACAATGAAATTTGGAAGGAAAAACGGTAATATAAAAAAAAAGAGAGGGTCTGATAAAAGAAGAAATGGAAAAGAATCGAGACATTTGCGAACACTTCCGAACGTTTTCTCGATGGTTTTCAGATTTCCAGAATGCAATAAATATTCTAGAGGAGAAATATATTGCTTTCCAGGGAGTTTCTGTCCTTTCAGACTGGAAGTAAGATTTAGAAGGAGATTATATCAAACACACATCTCGGTTGCTCTTCAACTGTTTTCCTCCGACTTCTTCTTCTTCTTGTTCAGATTCAGTTAAGACTCTTATACGCATCCTTCAAAACGAGAGATAGCTACTGCATTTCAATAGAGAACGGGTTTTGGTGCATAGTTAATTATCACTTTCCAGCTCTGTTGAAAATATAATCCTCGGGGGAGAAGAGACACCAAGAAAGAGAAGAGGTGCCATTTTTGTCATCGTTTCCCAGTTGGGACTAGGCCTAATTTTCGCTGATTTATGAATATATACTTTAGTTTTGAACTAGTATGCTAGTACAGTCCCTCATTACCAGTTACGAATAGGCCTAAATTTCACTACTTAATGAATAGATACTTTAGTTTTGAATTCCCAGTTTGGACTAGGCCTAATTTGCACAGTTGTGAATATATACTTTAGTTTTGAACTAGTATACATTATACTAGTATAATCCATCATTAACATTCAGTGCTTTATGAGCAGGAACTTTAGTTTTGAACTCTCAGTTAAGACTAGGCCTAATTTTCACAGTTATGAATATATACTTTAGTTTTGAACCAGTTTACTAGAATACAATCCCTCATTCCCACTTAGGAATAGTCTTAGCTTTCACTGCTTTATGAATAGGAAGTTTAGTTTTGAATTCCCAGTTAGAGTTATGGATTTATACTTTAGTTTTGAACTAGTATACAAGTAAAATGCCTCACTCCTAGATATGACTAGGCCTAACTTTCACTGCTTTAAGATTAGTTACTTCAGTTTTAAACCGATATACTAATCCAGTCTCTATACCTAGTTAGGATAGGCCTAATTTTCACAGATGTATGAATGGGTATTTGTAATTTTGGACAGGTATACCAATGCAGTTTCTTAATTTAGTTATATGGATAGTTCTGACCGCTTGAAAACTTAATTTTAGGTAAAGACTTATGGCCATAGTACTACTTTTGAAAGCACCATAGATATAAAGCAATGAACAATCTATATTCCTTAATTAAACACTTTCGTCCATGCTCTCTCTCTCTCTCTCTCTCTCTCTCTCTCTCTCTCTCTCTCTCTGTGTGTGTGTGTGTGTGTGTGTGTGTGTGTTTGTGTGCGCAGGTATATGTGAAAGTATAATTTACTATATTAAGCAAAGAGATAGTCTGACATAAATTTCGAGAGAAGACCATCAAACAGTTTAATTAAATATGTATAAAAAAGACAATCAGTTACTGAAAGCTCTTAATAACTATTTGCATAGTCTCTTTGACCGATAACTATTTTCATAGTTCCTTCAACACAAGCAAATACTTAACATAACCATCTGCATTTCCATGTGATGAGGGACATCAACTTTGGCTGATAATTCCGCTGGGATTGTCCACCCCAGTTTGTGTTTTATCCCCCTCATTATCTGGATTTGCAGTCTATCCTTCCTCCCACCCCAAACATTCCCCTGCCAACCCACAACGTCCCCCCCACCCCACACGGCTCCTATTCCAGGATCATCATCGTTGGCTTTGACCTCAGTTGCGGAACTCAAACCTAATTCCAGTTGCGATGGCTGACAGCAGCCTTGGAATTCGTTTCTCTCTCTCTCTCTCAGTATGCAGTATGTATGCTAGATATTTACAAATAGCTCTCTGTCTCTGTCTCTGTCTCTCTCGCTCTCTCTCTCTCTCAATACGTTCTGGGTATTTACAAATCTCTCTCTCTCTCTCTCTCTCTCTCTCTCTCGCAATTCGTGCTGGTATTTACAAATAGCTCTCTCTCTCTCTCTCTCTCTCTCTCTCTCTCTCTCTCTCTCGTTAGAGCGGACCATTTCAACTCTCTGGATTAAGACACATTAAACTGGAGTTAGGTTCATCATATGTCAGAGAAAGTTTATGAATATGTTCTGCTTCTGAGTTCTCCAGATGCTGCTGCTGCTGATATCATCATTTCTCTCTCCACTAGAAGCTGACTTGAGACGGGATCTTTCATCTTGTCAAGGTTTATATATTCAACTCCTCTTCTTCTTCTTCTCCTTCTTCTCTTTGATGTGGCTTCGTAATTCGAGGCTCACAGATTGGTTTCTCGTGAAACTTGTATTTTGGGGTAATGAAAAGAGCAGTTTCGTAACCCAGATGATTTTTTTTTCTTATATATCATCTCTGGTGTGGAATTTCGAAATATATTAGGTTTGAGAAATTATGAGTTTATTACTAATTTTTTTCGTGTTAAGGGATCGATATTGAGTCAAGTTATGTATGTCACAACTTTGAATATCCGTTATTATCAAATCGAGTCTTTGAAAGCTTGAATTTCAAGTCAGTTGCCCCTTTGGTGTGCTTGTTCCATGTGAATAGGTTTCATCTACTGTAATGATAATAATAATATTGTTAAGATGTTATAAGTTTCTGTGTTTGTATGTATTTATCAAATAAGTTAAAGCATCTGCGCAAAAGACTAGCGATTTTATTATTTCTCTGCAAAAGGATGAAAATAGAGGTTTTGTCCTTTTGAAAAATATATACACTGCTGTTCATTTCACCGTAAAAAATATTTCATATACGTCACTGGCTTCGAGTGACTGAAAGCTCCCTCAAGAGATTAAAACTCTATCGGAATATTTTCTTTCTCTTTTTTTTTATTTATTAAAGGGAAAACTAAAGAAAATATTGACATATAGTATGAAGACTGTACTGAGATATAACTTGGAAATTAACAAAGTGTTATACTGAATTGAGAGATATAATGAGGATACTGAGTTGGGATATAAATGGGAAATTAACAAAGCGTTTAAATAAATTGGGCTATATAACATGGATACTGTGAAAGAATATAATTGGAAAATTGACAAAGGGTTAAAATTAATTGAGAGATATAATGTGGATACTGTGATAGGATATAACTTGGAAATTAACAACTATTTCAGGTTAACTGAGAGATATGATATGAATGCTCAGCTAAGTTATAACTGGGATATTGACAAAGGGTTCAATTTAATTGAAAGATATAATATGGATACTGTGATAGGATATAACTTAGAAATTAACAAAGCCTTCAACCTAATTGCAACGAACATTTATTAGAGCTACATTTGTCTACATTTTCTGTATTCAAAAACAGCAAGTAGAACAAGTTAAATGGAACACTACAGATTAAAAAAATATAAGAGACAATGGGCAGCGATTCTCTGAACGAATACCAGAGATCAAACGAAGCTAAAGAGAAAACAGAAAATCAACCCACATAGAACGAATGTTAAAACTGGTTAGAACCGATCCCTCGTTAGATTGGTTGAACTCTGGAAAAGGGATCTAGAAACCTTATTACAGAAAGAGGAGGGAGAAAAATGCCAGATTAAAAAGAAAACTCGTAAGTGTCGACGACCGAGAGAAATCACATGGAAAATTACGGTAGCATTGTTTACAACGCTAAAAATGGACAGTGATACAGATATGGCTTTGCTCTGAATTAGGTTGACCCAGGAATCAAATAAAGGTAGAGATTACTCACGGAAAAGTGACGTAGGAGGAAATTGAGAGTTTTCTGTATATCGTATGATCAAGGCCACCGAAAATAGATCTATCTTTCGGTCGTCTCAGTATAACGCTGCATGAGCCGCGGCCCATGAATCTTTAACCACGGTCCGGTGGGTGTCTGACCTATATCGTTGCCAGACGCATAATCATGGCTAATTTTAACCTCAAATAAAATAAGAACCACCGAGGCTAGAGGGTTGCAATTTGGTTAGTTTGATGATGGGAGAGTGGATGATCGACATACCAATTTGCAGCCCTCTAGTCACAGCAGATTTTTTAAGACCTGAGGGTGGACAGAAAATGTGCGGACAGAAAAAAGTGCGGATGGACAGACAAAGCCGACAACAACAACTATATATACGCTCTAAATATAGTATCAAATATATTGGTATACATTCTAAACTTTTAAGAAAAATATTGAGAGAAGCAATTACAGCTGTTTCTCTTAGAATAACCTCGGAATTGATTTTTAACACTTTTCGTTTGTTTTGCTTCATTCGGGCTTAGTCTTTGTTTTCAGAGAGGCTTTTATACAATCTCTCTCTCTCTCTCTCTCTCTCTCTCTCTCTCTCACTTGATTTGATGATACATACAACAAAGTTCTTCATATGAGGCAATAAAGCAGCATACCTACGAAGAAATAAATTACGATATGACAACAGAAAAGCAAATCCCGAAGAGGCTCTACCAGATCTATACAATGACGGGAAAGAGGAAAAAATAGACAGAAAGACAAAATCTGCAACCTTTTGAAAAGAGGGAATTGCAGATTTGGAGAAAGATGTTACTACAAACTCCTAAGATATGTCAAAACTATGAAATATATGGTAAATGTGCATACTTAGATGGATATGGGGATGATTGCAGAGATCTGCATCCAAAATATGTAAAAACCTAAAGAAGGAAAAGGATGTAAGTTCGACAAAAAATGCAAATATATGCACCCTGTAGCCATGAATCATAATCAAATAAATAACCAACCAGTAATAAAATCCAAAATAAAGAAAGAACAAATAAAGAGAGAAATCAAGAATATCAGGTAAAAGAGAAAAGCAAACCACCAATGAGATATGCAGAGTGTCAGCAAAAAATTTCAAAGCATCAGCTCCGAAATTCTACTCAAGAGATAATAACTGTATTTATTATGCAAGAGGATATTGCAGAAACGGAGAAAATTGCAGATTCAGACACAAAATTAATAATTATGATGAAGGAAGATCAAATATTATGGAAAAGTTGGATTTTTTAATGTCAGAATTTCTGGTAAATGAAAAAAGAACAACATACCAGAACAGGAAAGAGACATGGGAAAATCCTTATTACTATCAGTATTAAATGAAGGAGAAAACACGCAAACCATCATAGTGATGAATGCGCAGGGTTTAGTTACGAGTAACTCAAAAAGAAAATAGAGTACTTAGAAGAACTAACCCAAAATGAAAAGAAAATAGATATAATGAATATAAGTGAAACCTGGTATTCCCAAGAGACTGGGAATGATGATCAAATAAAAGGGTTCCAAACTTATAGATCAGATAGAAAAAATAGGAATCAAGGGGGAACCGCAATATATGGGAAAGACAAAAAACAAGGAAAAATATATGAGAAATATAGTAACTCAGAATGTGAACTAATAGCGGTAGAATTTGAATCTGAAAAAATTGATGAACATAGTAATATATAGACCTCCTAATACTAAAGAGTTTGACTTAATAATTGAAAAATTGGATGATATATGTAGAAATCACAAGGACTGGACTATTCTCCTATCTGGTGACTTCAACTTTCCTTTCGTAGAATGGAAAGAACGAATAGGAGATTGTGGTTGTACTTATACATATAAAAAAGAGAGTAATAGTAGTGCAGAAGATAAGAGGCAATTTGAAAAGCTATTAGATATGCTACTAGAATACAACATTAAACAAATAATCACCTGCCAACAAAGAAAGGAAAAATACTTTAGACCTAGTATTTGTGAACGAGATGAATTATGTTAAAGAAATAATAGTTTATAATGCGAGTATTTCAGACCATAATGTCATAGAATTAACAGTTCATTCCAAAGCAAGTGAAAATAGAGATAAGCAAGAAATGAAAAAGTGGGAAGGATATGGAAAATACAACTTCTACAGTAAAAATATAAAAATGGTCAGAAATTAATGAAGAATTAAACCAAAGATTGGGATAACATTTTCGTAAGTGATGACATAAGGGTAAATACGGAGATTATTATATAAAATATTGGAGATAATAGTGGAAAAATATATACCGAAGAAGAAAAGTAACATCATTCATGCATACCAAGAGACAGAAGGATCTTGTTCCAGAAAATCAGAAAGTGGAAAAAAGGTCTTGCAAAAGAAAAAATGCATGGAAAGTTATAGAACTAAAAGTAAGATGAAAATGCAGAACAAAAGATTATACAATCAAAAGAAAATGAAAAACGGGACTTGGAAGAAAAACCCTATTAAATATCAAGCAAAACCCCAAACTATTATACTCATATGCGAAGAATGATGAATAAAAGAAGAATAGAAATATGCCTCTGAGAATTGAAGGGAGATTAACGAATGAAAAAAAGGAAATTTGCAACATACTGCAGAAACGATATAAGAGAGAATTCACCCCTAGATAGATAATGAAGATAATGATATAGAAGTAAGGATGAAAATAGTGAATATTTAGCTGACATAGATATTAATGAAGCTGATATTGTGCAGGCTATTAATGAAATTAAAAATGGAGCTGCTGCAGGGCCTGATGGAATTCCTGCTATTTTGTTAAAGAAAGTAGTTCATTCTATCGCAAAGCCACTTGCAATATTATTAAGACAAAGTGTAGATACAGGCAAGATATATGATGAGCACAAATTAGCATATATTACCCCTACTTTCAAAAGTGGATCAAGACTAGAGGCAAGTAATTATAGGCCTGTGAGTCTAACATCACATATTATTGAAAGTGTATGAAAAGGGTAATGAAGAAAAATATTATGAAACATTTAATAAAAAATAATTTGTTTAATAAAGGACAACATGGTTTCGTACCCGGAAAAAGTACACAAACCCAACTGTTAGTCCACCGTGAAAACATATTCAAAAATATGAAAAGCGGAAATGAAACAGATGTGGTTTATTTAAACTTTGCAAAAGCTTTTGATAAAGTAGAACCATAATATATTAGCGAAGAAAATTAGAAAACACAATATCGTGGATAAAGTAGGAAGATGGTTAAAAGAATTTTTACACAACACAAAACAGATAGTTATTGCAAACGACGAGAAATCGGATGAAGCCAAGGTATATCCGGTGTGCCGCAAGGTACGGTGTTAGCTGCAATACTGTTTGTTATTATGATTGAAGACATAGACAATAATGTTAAGGATTCGGTAGTGAGTAGTTCGCAGATGACACAAGAATAAGTAGAGAAATTACTTGTGATGAAGATAGGAACGCTCTACAAAGAGACTTAACAAAGTATATGATTGGGCAGAGGTAAATAGGATGGTATTTAACTCTGATAAATTTGAATCAATAAATTATGGAGACACAGAAGAAAGCTATATGCATATAATGGGACCTAATAATGAGACCATCACAAATAAGGAAGCAGTTAAAGACCTTGGTGTGATGATGAATAGGAACATGTTATGCAATGATCAAATAGCAACTCTGTTGGCAAAATGTAAAGCAAAAATGGGAATGTTGTTACGGCACTTCAAACAAGAAAAGCTGAACACATGATTATGCTTTATAAAACATATGTTCGTAGTCCACTTGAATATGCAATATGATATGGTACCCACACTATCAAAAGGATATTGCCATCAATAGAGAGTGTACAAAGGTCCTTTTACAGCTAGAATAGAAGTTAAGGACCTAGACTACTGTGAGACTACAATTCTTAAAATTATATAGTCTAGAGAAAGAAGAGAACGCTACATGATAATTCAGCATGGAAACAGATAGAAGGAATAGCAGAAAATATCATGGAACTAAAAATATCAGAAAGAGCAAGCAGAGGTAGATTAATAGTGCCCAAACTATACCAGGAAATAAGGAAAGCACACAGGACATTAATCCACTACGCACACATCGATAATGCAGCGTCTATTCAATGCGTTGCCAGCTCATCTGAGGAATTATATCAGGAGTGAGCGTAGATGTGTTTAAGAATAAGCTCGACAAATATCTAAACTGCATCCCAGACCATCCAAGATTGGAAGATGCAAAATATACCGGAAGATGTACTAGCAACTCTCTGGTAGACATTAGAGGTGCCTCACACTGAGGGACCTGGGGCAACCCGAACAAGATGTAAGGTCTGTAAGGTAAGGTCCCTTTATGTTTTCAGAAAGGCCTTTTATACAATCTCTCTCTCTCTCTCTCTCTCTCTTGATTTGATAATACTACAACAAAGTTCTTCAATCCCTGTATGTTTTCAGAAAGGCCTTTTATACATTCTCTCTCTTCTCTCTCTCTCTCTCTCTCTCTCTCTCTCTCTCTCTCCTCTCTCTCTCTCTATTTGATAATACATATAGGGAAGTATCTTCAATGAAGATTTCCTCCGTCTTTATTCGTTGGACTGGGCTCATTTGAACCCGAAGCTTGATTTAGATCTTTGCAACACTGCAACTTCTCAGCTAATTGAATGCACTGATGGCCAAAAAACTGGTGGCAGAGTTTCATAATTTTTCGTTCACCTGCCTGACGCGCGATTCATGCCTTATTTATCTATTTTTCTTTTCAAAGATGGAAGAAATCATGTGTAATGACGTTAAAAACAGTCACTGATATCTTTAGAACATTATGTTATGTTATTGTGTAAAACTATTTTCCATATAGCAAAATTGACGTGAACGAAACGAAGTGATAAAAAACGTCATATCACAACCATAGATAGACATTACCAAATAGATAGGAGACACCTATCACTAGTAGTATCGCATAAACATAGTCCTTAAATTATCATTTCAATATTAAGTTGAAGGCAGTTGAACTATTCCATTTGTTAAATTTTACAGAAATCATTGGAATCTCACAAAATGCTATCAAATTTAAAAAAGAAAAGAAAAAAAAATGATATCCTAACAGTGTGAACCAGGCGACCTCACTCTATTGCTTTTGATGTTATGTGCACGGGAATCTAATGTCAATGTGTCATTTATCGGTCTAAGAAACATCCCTCGATGAGCGAGAGAATTATAGCACTGCATTCGGTGCAAGTTCCTGTTGGAGAGATATCCAGAAAGCTTAATAAACCGGAGAGAATCATACATAGATTAATCAAATTGTTTAAAGAACGGCAAAATTTAGAACATGGGCCTAGAGGTGGAACACCTCGAAGTACCACAAGAGAGCAAGATAATACAGTAGTGTAAATGTTGCTGAGCAACATTCATTTGTGAACTTTGAGTTCTAGTGCCTCGTTACGACATTGCTGAACCAGGAATCATAACTAGGTCTACGCTTATGACTGGTGTCTGATGAATACTTTAGATGGAGAGGAAGAGATTTTTAAATCTACACTTGAAATCTTTGATAGTTGTCTAATGAATAAGTCTAATGAATAAGCAAACTTATCTTTTGATGGATGAGAGATTCAGTTTAGGCTTACTCTTTTTGTTTTGTTTTTTATCGGTGGCCAGTGAATACCACGGATAGGAGGGGAAACAGTTTCAATACATTTTATTGGGAGATACTTTATTAACATCGGCCTAATCCTTCCATCACTCCTATACGCAACCTCCGCTCTCCTCTACATCTCAGGCGACTTGATCCGACTTCTCACTACGAACTGCATCGCGTGAAAGCATCACTAATGATAACGGTCATTTTAAAAATCCCCGCACCGACAACCGACGCCTTAAAATGCATGTTTATAAAAGAAACTTTTGTTTTTATTTCCACAAAATATGCACACAGTTTTCGTTACACCCATGTAGCAGTCAAAGCGCAAACCTTTGATTAAAGCAGTAGGTTTTTCCTTAAAAAAAAAAAAAAAAAAAAAAAAAAAACAAAAAAAAAAAAAAAAAAAACTGAAAATAGACTTAAACGAGAACGTCACCTTTCATATTTCTTATCCTTTCAGCTACTTATAATATGCTTATGGTAGTAGGTCTAGGTATACATGTTTGAAAATAATTTGAATTAATTTTTATTTAGAAGCAATGAATAACTACAGAAAAGATCAACCTAAGAAAGCTTTAATGAAAGTAAGCCTTTCTTAATGTATGCGTCCAGTTTTGTCTCTACACATTTCCAAATGTGTCCAAATGAAACGGGAGGATGATATGCAAGGAATTCGATAGAAAATAAGACTGAATTATATTCATTTGATTTTTTTTATGATTGCTTTTGACTTTGAATAGCTAGGTCTGAGTTAATTATGTTAAGCAATTATGAAAAGGATAAGAAGAAAGGCGAACATGGCTAATAAAACAAGAATAACGAGAATAATAAAATAAAGCAGATATATATATTATATATATATATATATATATATATATATATATATATATATATATATATATATATATTAATCTGCTTTATTATTCCCGTTATTCTTGTTTTATTAGCCATATATATGTATACACACACACACACACACACACACACATATATTATATATATATATATATATATATATATATATATATATATATATATATATATATATACATATACATATATATATATATATATATATATATATATATATATATATATATTATATATATATATATATATATATGTATATATGTATATATATATATATATATATATATATATATATATATATATATATATATATGTATATACTATATATATATATATATATATATATAATATATATATGTATATACATATATATATATATAGATATATAGATTATAATGTCGATTTAAATATTCATTAATATTACGTATCCGAGAGAGTATACTGTTGAAAATAGACCTAGGTTAATCATGTGGGAAAATCAGAAATTCCAATTTAGGCCCATTAAATGTGTCATGCAAATTATTTTATTGATCAAAGGACAAAATTAGTTTAATTAAACATCGTTTTCAAAGAATGTTAACGCCTTAATGAATTATTTATCGGCTGTAGGAGACGAAATGACAACATCCCAGTGCTCGAGCGGCAGCAAAGCCAACTTCAAAATCTTCGGTATGCTATCACGAAGCTAGAGTTGAGAATAAAATTAGAAACCGTGGACACATCGGTATATATTTTCCTTACTTTGCAAAATAATTATCTTTAATACGTTGAATAAGTCTACTCAATTCTAATGTAATTTATCTCAAGTATAGCACCTTTGAAAGGAAATGTTATTTAGTGTTAAGTAAATAATCTGGCACCTGCATATGGCAATATTTCCATAACGAACAATGAATTAAGAAACTACGCCAATTCTTCGTTAGCTGTCTGTACTGCAAACCTTGAATCTGCACGAATAAGTTTATTCATCCATAAATGTCCGACGACGTGCTTGTTTACACCCTTCCATACGACCAAACTGAAGGGTGAATCCAATTAGTCTCCTTTGAAGCGATTGTCTATCAGTCGCATTATTCAGACAGACCAGTCTCAATTTCGCATAGGTCCCCGGAGTATTGGCAACACTGCTGCTTTGTTGACTGGTAACGTTGCTGCTGCTGCTGGTGTTGCACCAGTTATGGCAACATTGCCAGGCAGCAGCATCTTGCAACATGGCGAGTCTCTGTGTGATAATTTGTAGCTTCTGAGCGCAGTAATTGGAGATAAGGATATCGCAAGATCTCGACCGGAGAAGGGAAGAGATACTGAGGTTAAATGATAAGCTTCGTTTGTCTTCGCCGGAAATGGATGGACGAGAGAGAGAGGAGAGAGAGAGAGAGAGAGAGAGAGAGAAAGTTCGTATGGGAGACACTTTCTGAAAAATCGCTGAGATAAGTGACGAAGGTAGTTCCAATAATGCATTCAAAACACAGAGAGAGAGAGAGAGAGAGAGAGAGAGAGAGAGAGAGAGAGAGAGAGAGACCTTAAACCTTACCTTTAAGACCTTACATATTATTCGGGTTGCCCCAGGTCCCTCAGTGTGAGGCACCTCTAATGTCTTAAAGAGAGTTGCTAGTGCATCTTCCGGTATATTTTGCATCTTCCAATCTTGGATGGTCTGGGATGCAGCTCACTCCTGATATATTCCTCAGATGAGCTGGCATTGTCGATGCTGGTGCGTAGTGGATTAATGTCCTGTGTGCTTTCCTTATTTTTCCTGGTATAGTTTTGGGCACTATTAATCTACCTCTGCTTGCTCTTTCTGATATATTTAGCTCCATGATGTTTTCGGCAATTCCTTCTATCTGTTTCCATGCCTGAATTATCATGTAGCGTTCTCTTCTCCTTTCTAGACTATATAATTTTAAGGATTGTAGTCTTTCCCAGTAGTCAAGATCCTTAACTTCTTCTATTCTAGTTGTAAAGGACGTTTGTACACTCTATTTGTGCAATATCCTTTTGATAGTGTGGGTACCATATCATATTGCAATATTCAAGTGGACTACGAACATACGTTTTATAAACCATAATCATGTGTTCAGCTTTCCTTGTTTTGAAGTGCCGTAACAACATTCCCATTTTTGCTTTACATTTTGCCAATAGAATTGCTATTTGATCATTGCATAACATGTTCCTATTCATCATCACACCAAGGTCTTTAACTGCTTCCTTATTTGTGATTGTCTCATTATTAGGACCCCTATATGCATATAGCTTTCCTTCTCTGTCTCCATAATTTATTGATTCAAATTTATCAGAGTTAAATACCATCCTATTTACCTCTGCCCAATCATATACTTTTTTAAGGTCTCTTTGTAGCGCATTCCTATCTTCATCACAAGTAATTTCTCTACTTATTATTGTGTTATCTGCGAAATTACTCACTACCGTGTCCTTAACATTACTGTCTATGTCTGCAATCATAATAACAGCTAACACCGTATCTTGTGGCACACCAGATATTACCTTAGTTTCATCCGATTTCTGATCGTTTGCAATAACTATCTGTTTTCTGTTGTGTAAAAATTCTTTTAACCATCTTCCTACTCTGTCCACTATATTATGTTTTCTAATTTCTTCGCTAATATATTATGATCTTCCTTGTCAAAAGCTTTTGCAAAGTCTAGATAAACTACATCTGTTTCATTTCCGTTTTTCATATTTTTGTATATGTTCTCACGGTGGACTAACAGTTGGGTTTGTGTACTTTTTCCGGGTACAAAACCATGTTGTCGTATGTTAAACAAATTATTTTTTATTAAATGTTTCATAATATTTTTCTTCATTACCCTTTCATGCACTTTCATAATATGTGATGTTAGACTAACAGGCCTATAATTACTTGCCTCTAGTCTTGATCCACTTTTGAAAGTAGGGGTAATATATGCTAATTTGTGCTCATCATAAATATTGCCTGTATCTACACTTTGTCTTAATAATATTGCAAGTGGCTTTGCGATAGAATGAGCTACTCTCTTCAAGAAAATAGCAGGGACACCATCAGGCCCAACTGCAGCTCCATTTTTAATTTCATTAATAGCCTGTGCAATATCAGCTTCATTAACATCTATGTCTGATAAATATTAACTATTTTTATCCCTTATTTCTGTATCATTATCTTCATTATCAGTTCTAGGGGTAAATTCTCTCTTATATCTTCCTGCCAATATGTTGCATATTTCCTTTTTTTTAATTCGTTAATCTCCCTTCAATTCTTAGAGGGCCTATTTATGTTCTTCTTTTATTCATCTTTTTCGCATACGAGTACAATAGTTTGGGGTTTTGCTTGATATTTACTAGGGTTTTTTCTTCTAAGTCCCGTTTTTCATTTCCTTTTGATTGTATAATCTTTTGTTCTGCATTTCCTATCTTACTTTTTAGTTCCATCACTTTCCATGCATTTTTTCCTCTGCAAGACCTTTTTTCCACTTTCTGATTTTCTGGAACAAGATCCTTCTATCTCTTGGTATGCATGACTGATGTTTACTTTTCTTCTTCGGTATATATCTATCCACAATTTTCTCTAATATTTTATATAATATCTCTGTATTTACCTGTATATCATCACTTACGAAAATGTTATCACAATCTTTGTTTAATTCTTAATTTATTTCTGACCATTTTATATTTTTACTGTAGAAATTGTATTTTCCATATCCTTCCCACTTTTTCATCTCTTGTTTATCTTTGTTTTCACTTGCTTTGGAATGGACTGTTAATTCTATGACATTATGGTCTGAAATACTCGCATTATAAACTATTATTTCTTTAACATAATTCACCTAGTTCACAAACACAAGGTCTAAAGTATTTTCCTTTCTTGTTGGCAGGTGATTTATTTGTTGAATGTTGTATTCTAGTAGCATATCTAATAGCTTTTCGAAATGCCTCTTATCTTCTGCACTACTATTACTCTCTTTTTTATATGTATAAATACAACCACAATCTCCTCTTCGTTCTTTCCAATCTGCGACAGAAAAATTAAAGTCTCCAGATAGGAGAATAGTCCAGTCCTTGTGATTTCTACATATGTCATCCAATTTTTCTATTATTGTGTCAAACTCCTTAGTATTAGGGGATCTATATATTACTATGTTCATTAATTTTTCAGATTCAAATTCTACCGCTATTAGTTCTGAGTTACTATATTTCTCATACGTATATTTTTCCTTGATTTATGTCTTTCCCATATATCTCGGTTCCCCCTTGATTCCTATTTTTTCTATCTGATCTATAAGTTTGGAACCCTTTTATTTGATCGTCATTCCCAGTCTCTTGGGAATACCAGGTTTCACTTATATCTATTTTCTTTTCAATTTGGGTTAGTTCATCTAAGAACTCTATTTTTCTTTTTGCGAGAGAGAGAGTATAAAATAATGATAAACTACGAGTTGAAGATTGTGATAGCGAAAAATTTTGAAACCAAAGCCTTCTCAAGTTATACATTTATTAAAATTTTTATTCATATCAAAATCCTTTTCACGCTTTCGAATGTGATTACTGCGCCACTAACAGTGAAACCCTGATTAAACCATTAAACATAATAAGACTTCAATTCAATTTCTGCTTGGTTGAAAATTACAAATAAACAGCATATCACAAACTCGCCCCCATCATCTTCGACAAATAAAGCCGATGCTTTGAATAAGAGTTCTCCCTCGTTCTGCCCATGTCTCTCTTTTATGGCCGACCTCCATACCCCACCTGAGCTAGCAAGCTGTCTCATCTCCGTGTGCAAAAGAAAGTAGCTTTCATAATAATATCTTGAGGTATAGGGAAGCAACCGCCTTTATCTGAAAGAAACTGCATATGAAGGGTTACTGATTCTACAAGCAATGTTTCAGAGAGCCCAATAATTCAGGAGTAAAAATATCAGAATCTGGTTTACGATAAAGTTTACCGGCAATAAGGCAATTTATTTGAAATTAGTATTAGAGAAATGGCCCAGTAAATATTGACTATGTATAGGGAATGCTAATCAAAATATAATATTTAAAAGTTTTATTAAGATATTTTTGCTTAAGTGAGTGGGTGATTGTGTGTTTGTGTGTATGTATAATATATGTAATATATTATACATACAAGCAATAAATACATTAAATAGTACTGGGACTTTATGGACAACCTGTATATGTGTATATATATATATATATATATATATATATATATATATATATATATATATATATATATATATATATATATATATTTCACTGCGCCCCAGAACAACAAATACAAGAAGAACGGGAATGGTAAAGTTGGTCACACCTTCCAAAACCGAGCTAGACAGGGAAACGAAATAGTCCCTTCCACTTCAAAGTTTTAAATTGGGAAGACGATCTCCTCTTAACTTTGGCCAAAAGCTGCATTGTGAATGCGAGTTGACTTTGTTCGTTTGCAAAAAGTCTTTGGGTAAACTGGCCATGTTTGGAGAAGGGCTGAAGGCGTTATCTTTTAGTTTTTTCGTGTTTGAACTGTGTATTTAGTTTAGCCTTATGTTTACAAGTTCAAGCCCAAGGGTGTGTTTGTGTATGTGTTGGTGTTGTGTGTGTAATTTAGAAATTAAATGTAAGTGTGGGGAGTACACACACACACACACACACACACACACAAACACATTACATTTTTTTTAATTGAATTTAATTTGTTTTAAATTGAAAGTCTTTTTTTTTCTTATTTGAAATCCAGCTTTCTTAAATTGAGAGTCAACATTTCTAGTTTGAACTTCAACCTTTTTAATTTGCAAGTCATCTTTTTAAAATGAAGTTCAACTTTGTTTAAAAATTTATTTCAACTTTTTATTTAATGAATTTCAACTTTTTTTTTAATGAATTTCAACTTTTTAAAAAATGAATTTCAACCTTTTTTTTTTTAAATGAATTTCAATTTTTTTTTATGAATTTCAACTTTTTAAAAAGTGAAGTTCACCTTTTTTTAAAAGTGAAGTTCACCTTTTTTTAAAAGTGAAGTTGAACTTTTTAAAAGTGAAGTTCAACTTTTTAAAAGTGAAGTTCAACTTTTTTGAAAGTAGAGTTCAACTTTTTTTAAAATAAATTTCAACTTTTTTTAAAGTAAAGTTCAACTTTTTTAAAGTAAAGTTCAACTTTTTTAATATGAAGTTAAACTTCTTTTATATGAAGTTCAACTTTTTTATTATGTTTTTAAAATGAAGTTAAACTTTTTTTAAATGAAAGTTCAGATTATTTAGTACGGAAAATCCACCTTTTCTATATGAAAGTTCAACTTTCTTTGACATGAAAGTCAACTTTTTTCAAATGAAGTTTAATTTCTTGAAAATGAAGTTTAAATTCTTTAATATAAAGATTAATTTCTTTAATATAAAGTTTTTTTTCTTATTAAAGAAATCAATTTCACATTAAAAAAATTACTCCTTATATTAAAAAATTGAATTGCATATTAATGAAAGTTAAATTTATTTTACACGAAAGTCGACTTCTTAAAAATCAAGTTAAATTTTTACAATTTAAGGGTGGAAAGGTAAAGGTATCACACAACCCTATCCTGTACTCGACCCATTTTCAGAATCGTAGTGCAGACGGGGAACCTTCTTCAGAATCTAACTTTGCCACCTGACTTTCCTCTTGAGAGAGAGGAGAGAGACACGCAGCGAACATCACATAGTAGTTACCATAACTAAGAGCCTTAAACCCCCTGCGGTAAGTTATAATTCGCCCTACAAAGTTCCAGGCTTCCAGATATGTGAAGTCCTGACTTTGTGATATAGAAAAAGTCTTGATTTCCAGATGTGGTTATCTGGGATAGCAACTGGTGAGAAGGCTTTTTTGAGGTGGAAAGATTCAGTCGAAATTAATATTCAGTAGAAGTATCGTGTTTCTTTATTCTTGTCAGTCAGCTGGTTTTGATATGTGCTTCTGTGCAGATAATTTATCTCTCTCTCTCTCTCTCTCTCTCTCTCTCTCTCTCTCTCTCTCTCTCTCTCTCTCTCTCTCTCTCTTATATTGATAATACAATCGATTTCCATAGTCTGAGATGCAGACAAAAAGGAAACTAAGATATTTAGCAATTGTTTTTAACAACGGGCAATCTTCGTTTGATTTATTTAGGTTCACAGGTAGAATATATATATATATATATATATATATATATATATAATATATATATATATATATATATATATATATATATAATTCTACCTGTGAACCTAAATAAATCAAACGAAGATTGCCCGTTGTTAAAAAAACAATTGCTAATATCTTAGTTTCCTTTTTATATTAAAGAAATTAATCTTTATATTAAAGAATTTAAACTTCATTTTCAGAAATTATATATATATATATATTATATATATATATAGTATATATACATATATATATATATTATATATATATATATATGTATATATATATATATATATATATATATATATATATATATATATATATATATATATATAATACAGAAAGAGAGAGAGAGAGAGGTATTCAAGATATCTTATAAATCAGGAACCAGTGAATCGCCACAGATACAGGCACGCACAAATTCCCCATTGTATGCACATCTCGTCTTGTCCGACGCATAATTCTCCCTTACGACTTGCTTTCCAAGCTCAGCTGAGCCAACAAGACATTCCCTCATACGAAAATGACAGGGCCTCCCCAAACCCTATTGTGCGTTTCGGAAAGCAAAGTAAAAATGCTGTGTATCTGTCCTGCCAGTTCAGGTCAAAACAGGAAGACGTCGCAGGTAATGTTGGGAGTTTACTTTCGGGAGAAGTCTTCAGATATTGTTCAGCCTTCTTCCTGTTTTCCTGTTATGCTCTCTACGTAATTAGATGATTTTTGGCTCCTGTTTATCCATTGGGAGAGTCAAAAAGGAGTTTGTTATTGTACATCATTGTTTATGGAAGCTTTTTACAAAGAGGTTTCAAAGTGTTCTGTTTTCCTTTGGTCCTGTTTCCTAATCGTATTGCATAGTTATATTAAGCCACTATCGGAGAGTATGTTGATAATTTACTCATTTTTATATATTTAATCATATATTTATTTGTTCTATTTATTTTTACTACTTTATAAGTGCCTTTTCTTAAAGTGTTTGCTATTTCTTTCTGTTACGTCTTTCAAATGAACACTAATAATAATAAAAAAAATAAATAAATAAATAATAATAATAATAATAATAATAATAATAATAATAATAATAATAATAATAATAATAATAATAATAACGTCTAAAAAAAGCCACAGTTACATACTAAATTGTATTATTATGTAAAAATAATATAATTTATTTATTATATAATTATGGATTTTTAATACACAATTATTTTTCAGGAGATTGTGAATTTCTTAGCAGCAGTAATAATAATAATAATAATAATAATAATAATAATAATAATAATAATAATAATAATAATAATAATAATAATAATAATTCAACTTTCTAATTCCTTCAGAGAAACTCCAGTATCCATA
>NC_061090.1:32183377-32205877 GCF_015104395.2 Macrobrachium nipponense | reverse complement strand
TCTTTGCAAAGTGACGTTGATCAACGTCCCCTCCGGGAGACGTTTGTCTGAGTACCGGGATTAATGACTCCAAAGAACGACTCTAAATGTTCCTTGTAATCCATTAATTAGGAGATCTCTAGGTTGCCGGGGAAATAATCGTAATAATTATCTCTGGTTTAATGCCAGCATTATTAGTGGGTTCGATATGTTCATTTTTAGTAGGTAGTTATTTTTTTTATTGACATTAATATGCATATTAATTAATTGTAAGTGTAGGTAGGTTATTTTTTTAAATTAACTTGTTAGTAAAATGCATGTTTTCTAATTATAGATATGATTAAATACTTTTTTAAAAACATTCTCTCTCTCTCTCTCTCTCTCTCTCTCTCTCTCTCTCTCTCTCTCCTGCTGACACTAAAAAAACGCCCATTTATAAAAATAAAAACAGAGAAATCATATCTCCCTCTCTCTCTCTCTCTCTCTTTCCATTGACGCCCTCCAACACGCTTTTCGTTCATAAAAAAAAAACCTCATTCACAAAAAATGAAAACCTGAGCGTAGTGTGTACTACTAATGTTTCGTGAGGCCTCCTCAAGCGAAAGCTTTTTTTTTTTTTTTTTTTTTTACCAAACTCGAAGAAACACTTCGTCCAACTCGGAATATCTGGCTGTTGGGAGGACGAAAGAAAGACGAGACTCTCTCTTGCTTCACTACGTTGCTCCTTTTAAGAGGATAGATGTGAAGCATCACTCACTTCGAGGCTTTGATAGTATTATCTGGTACTAGCAAACTTACCCATCTACGAATGGGTGATAAAATACGGGTGCAGAAGTGAAAAATTTATATGTACTATTTGTTCAGGAATATGAAAATACATACCTACTACAGAACCTATTTGTACACAATATTATCAGTTTGTCCGCAACTTAATTTCAAGTTGGCAGAGTCAGTAGCTCTGCTCATCGCCACATACAGTTGGCCATGCGTGAACATGGGTGACGCAGAAACACCAACACGATCCAAAGTCTGGCCCTGCGACTTGTTTGCAGTGAATGAGAAGGCCAGGTTGATGGGAAACTGCCTGCGCCGTAACTGGAACGGAAACTGGTTGTCCGTAAGCATCAGAGGAATCCGGGGGATGAACAGACGTTTGCCGGTGTGAGGGCCGGTTGCTATCACTGCTTCGATGACGTGGGAGTTTAGCTCCATAACGGTGTACCTCGTTCCGTTGCAATGTCCATTGGCAGGATCGAAATTCCAAAGCAACATTACCGGGCAGTACTTCTTCAACGTTATTTTGTGCACTGGTAGTCCCGATGGATTCAAGTTATTCAAAAAATCTTGCGGATATTGGTGATAATTTTCATCTTCTATTGTATCCGAGCTGAAATATTCGCAACTTTCTCCGGGGAAGTTGTACAGTAATTATGTATGAAAATTCGTAAAGGAACTAAGTCTACGGGAATAACCAGCCTCGTCTCACGGCCAGAAACAGCTCCGTTTCAGGGAATCCCTTCTCACCACCACTCCCTATAAGAAGGGGGGTAGGTTGGATGAAACATACCATCTTAGGGGTCCCCACCATAACCCTGCCAAGTTTCATGCCCATCTGACCAGCCATTTGGCCGTGATTGAATGACAGACAGACAGACATTATGCCAATTATAGTATGATTATAGTATGATTAAAGGGATTGTTTCATTGATGGGCGCGTCTGCTCGTGTCTCAGTGATTAGCAAACCTAATGTCATGTGCTTGTGAAGGAAGTTCAAACATTTGGCTGTGAAAGCATTGCTGTATATATATATACATATATATATATATATATATATATATATATATATATATATATATATATATTATATATATAATATATATATATATATATATATATATATATATATATATATATATATATATATATATATATATATATATATATATATATATATATATATATATATATATATATATATATATATATATATATATATATATATATATATATATATATATATATAGTACATATATTATATATATATATATATATATATATATATATATATATATATATATATAATATATATATATATATATATATATATATATATATATATATATATATATATATATCATACATACATACATACATATATATGATCATACATACATACATACATATATATGATCATACATACATATACATATATATGCATATCATACTACCAAACCTAAGTCAGCGAAGCTGCATATAAACTTACCTTTGTGGTCAAAACCGTGACCGTCTCCAACTGCGGGACCCATCCAGGCTAAACAATAATATTCTTGGCCTTTCATGGTTTCCGATATTTCCTGATGCAAATGGCGTTAGTCCTCCGTGACCAAAAGACATAAATATTCAGGTTCCTGTTTGTGTCTGGATGCTGCAATCAGCGTTAAATTGGAGGTAAGAACATTTGATGGAGGTGGGACTGTTATTAGGATCTTTTGTATGAGGGTATAGGGATGGGTTTGGAGAAATTAATTATTAATATTCTAATGAAAAGCCAGACCTTCGATAGGATTTTTGATCCCCGAGGAATACGGGTTTCTCTCTCTCTCTCTCTCTCTCTCTTCTCTCTCTCTCTCTCTTTCCTCTTTAATATATATATATATATATAATTATAATATATATATAATATATATATATATATATATATATATATATATTTATATATTATATATATATATATATATATATATATATATATATAAAGGTTTTTTGCCACGAAGGAAAAAATGAAAAAAGCGAGATAGCCAAGTACTTTCGGTCCTGTTCGGACCCTTTACTGAGGCAAACTCAGTAAAGGGTCCGAACAGGACCGAAAGTACTTGGCTATCTCGCTTTTCCATTTTTTCCTTCGTGGCAAAAAACCTTTATTTACACATAACATCACGTTTTATATACTACTTGATCAAGTTATATACTATATATATATATATATATATATATATATATATATATATATATATATATATATATATATATATATATATATATATATATACGGATTCCAGGTGAAGATATGAAAAGGCATACAGCAGGGTCCATAAAACACATCAACAAGGCCACAGTTTATTCAAACGAAACGTTTCGCACATGTTCTATGTGCATTTTCGATCTGTAAATATAACATTGAAATCATTAAAATTTACAAAAAACATTAAAAAAATATTAAGAGAAAAAAGAGGTTATTATTAAAAACTTTTAAACTCCATATATACTCTAGTTTATAGGGCTCTTCGATATTCTTCGAGTTGGTCTCTTCTTCATAATGAGATTTTGTTTTTAATCATTTTTTTTTTTTCACAAAATTCTTGTCCAAAAAACAGGCTGTTGTCACAACACTTCTCTAATCCGATACCCTCTTATAATGTCCCAAAGAAAAATATATTTGCCACAAACCCGTTTATTTCGGACAACAACTTTGCAACCAAAATTAAACAAATAATTGAACATGAATTTGGATGCCTTAACATTCAATTAATTCCAATCAATCCACTCAAGATTGGCGTATTCTTTAACTACAAGGACAAGCTGCAGGCCTTCATGAGGTCCAACATTATTTATAAATTCAAGTGCCCGGGATGCCCCGGTATTTATGTTGGATCTTGTCGCAGGTTACTGCAGTTGAGATATTGTAACCATATGGGATACATTTATAGAACGGGTCAGAAATTGAGTAAACCCGAATTTTCTAATATAAAGAACCATCTTCTATATGTAAAATTGAAGTCAACAAAAAGCATTTCTCCATTATTGGTGGTACGAGTCATAGTGTTACTTAACTACCCTTGAGTCATTATACATCAAACGGATTGATCCTTCTTTAAACTCTAACGTTTCCGCCTCTCCTCTTTATCTCGCATAACTGAAGTCGTAGGGTGGTGTCAAATCTTGGTCATTCGTTCTTCTCCTTCTCCTCTGAATGGTTTGGTGAGCGCTGGGTCTTTTTTTACTGTAACCTTTTTAAATAATGTTAATTTTAAAAGTTTTTAATAGTAACCTCTTTTTCTTCTTAATATTTTTTTAATGTTTTTTGTAAATTTTAATGATTTTAATGTTATATTTACAGATTGAAAATGCACATAGAATATGTGCGAAACGTTTCGTTTGAATAAACTGTGGCCTTGTGATGTGTTTTATGGACCGTGCTGTAGCCTTTATATATATATATATATATATATATATATATATATATATATATATATATATATATATATATATATATATATATATGTATGTGTGTGTGTGTGTGTGTGTGTGTATATATATGGCATCTTTTTTCATTTGGAACTCCTCTCTCCAGAATCCATATATCTTATGAACTATCTCCTGTGAATGAAATACAAAAAAAATAAAACAATCCTTGCTTATGGGTAACTTCTGACACTCAGCGTTCTTGAACTTCATCATAAGAACGTATTTTGGATTAAGTTCTAAACTTCTGAAGTTTTGCTCTGGTTTGAGGGTAAAAACTCTTGCACTTTCGTTGCTCAGAAGTTCCTACAGCCTCGAGAAGGGTAAAAAAGTTGGGGCTGAACACGGTATGTTATTTCTTATAATATATATATATATATATATATCATATAGATATATATATATATATATATAGTATGTATTATATATATATATATATATATATATATATATATATATATATATATATATATATATATATATATATATATATATATATATATATATATATATATATACATATATATATATACATATATATATATATATATATATATATATATATATATATATATATATATATATATAGTATATATATATATATATATATATATATATATACATATATATATATATATATATATATATATATATATTAATATATATATAATATATTGTGTGTATATATATATGTATATGTATGTATGTATGTATACATATGTACATATATGTATATGTTTATATATCTCTATATATCTATCTATCTATCGTATATAAATATATATATTATATATATATATATATATATGTGTGTGTGTGTGTGTGTGTGTGTGTATGTATGTATGTATATGTGTGTTGTGCGTTTGTATATATATCCATATATAAAATGTATTTATAGATATAGAGATTTAATAGCGAGAAACAGACAGATAGACAGACAGATACACTCGAAGTACAGCAAACGGCACGATTTTCAATTATTTTCAATTCACGTTTCGCTGATTTAAACACAACCCTAGAATCCATATCATTATATAACCAAATTACGTGAAAAAATGTAAAAGAAAACACCTTTTGGAAAACCGCTAAAACGCTCCTTTACGAAATCCCCGTTGATGTGTTTGATGACGCAACAAAGTTAAAAAAAAAAAAAAAAAAAAAAAGACACTTCTCCCTACTTTGTGGAAATTCCACTCGCTGATTTTCACGCTGGATAAATTCATAACCCGGTTTCACGCGTAACCGTCAGCTTATGCATAAACGATGGCAAAAGTTCGGCTTAATTCGGTGTTAATTTAAATTTTTCTCCGTCGCTCGTGTTTACTGGGCCAGGATTAAGGCAAGGGATGGTGGAGCATTAAGATGAGATGCTGTTTTATGCGCAGAATTATTATGGTAATTAGTTATTTAGGGTTTTAACATCCCAATTATTTGAGTAAATGATAGAGAAATCAAACCCTTGCTTTGCCTAAATGTAATGCACAATACTGACTGGATGCGTTTCAATAATTTTCAGTTATTTAGTTATTCATTTCTTTGTTTATCAGTATTTACTTATTTACTATTTGTAGTTTTTAAATTAACTGATCTCTTTCTGAATTTCGTACTGTCTTCTGAAAATCATAATCTTGAAAGCTTGAATTTGGAGTCAATGGCTCCTGTGGCCTGAATCATCATCATCATCATCATCATCATCATCATCATCATCATCATCATCTAAAGGCTACAAGAAGTGACTGGTTTGAAATTATCTCGTCTGTAATTTCTGTAAAAAAATGGCTTTCTTTTTGTTAACGATTGTTAATTTATTTTCATGTCTCTTATTATGAAAGAAAATTCCACTTCCGGAGAGAACTGCATCACGCTCTGTTTGCAAATTCATTTTTTATATCCTCATGCTATCGAATATTTCACCCCTGATGGCGGGTAATTCCCCAACGACCACTCCTTAAGTGTACTAGACAACTAGCTGGCCTGTGATATTCTGTCATATTCTATTTACTGAGCGTATGAACGATTGTACTGTGCGCGTAAGCATCTCTTGATGGTGCTTGCAATAGTTTTAGAGGTATTGCTTTCTGGCTGGGAAACAGAGTGTCATGGCCACTTGGTCAATTTAAAGGTACTTCCCCGAGTTTCATGTCTAGGTTTCTGTGTCATTTTGGTGACTGGTTTCCAAGTTCATTCGAATTAGCTACCACACATGACAGAATACGCGTTTTTTGGGATACTGTTATATTATTTATGCTACCTTTTCATTTTTCTAATTGGAATTTGGAAAAGTTCCTAACTGCTTAAAACTTTAGGCTGGCATCAAAGGCCTTAATCTGTTATATTAGACCATTTTATCTTACATACTGAATACAATCTCAAGTCCTTATGATTTGGAAGTGTATTAGAGTTGGAAATAAAAATCATTATAACAGATCTTATAAGTTAACAATAAGATCCCTATAAATGTTATATTAAAACAGTTCTGTTAAAATATTCCAGAAATTTGAAGTATAGTGGAATACGTGAAAAAAAAAATCTTTTCGTAACTTTGGAAGTTTGCTTTCAGAACCAATTTTAACACTTTCACTTTCACTGATGAGCAAAAACTGATGACGGGAGAACAAGATCTTTCTAATCTCGGATTTTATTCATTATAATTTTTCATTTTAATTTCACAAGTAGAAAAAAAAATGATTTCATAATACGACAAAGCTAAACAGAATTTTGGCTGACATGCTATAAAGAAAATCTAATTTCCAAGTCTCTCTCTCTCTCTCTCTCTCTCTCTCTCTCTCTCTCTCTCTCTCTCTCCTACTTTGAAGTCCCTCCTCGAAAGATAATTTAATTCAATGTCGTTTAAAAAGACAAGAAACTTCTCATTTTATGGTTGTAACCATAAAAACTTTGGAAATATTCCAGCATAGTTTTAAATTGCCAAGTGCTTTCCCGAGCCATTGACCATAAATGGAGTTGGCTTTACTCTGTCTGTATGCTTGAGTATCTATGTATGTATGTATGTATGTATGTATGTATGTGTATGTTTGTAAGTTAGTCCTTTGAGTATACACGAAATATACAAAATATCAAACCAATATCTGAAGGCTTTAGCCATAAATTTCCTCGAAGTTCTATTTCACCAACACCTGTTTCGTGCAACAAAACGGATCTCTCTCTCTCTCTCTCTCTCTCTCTCTCTCTCTCTCTCTCTCTCTCTCTCTCTCTCTCTCTCTCCATAAATGTATCAAAAAGGAAGGCTTTCACGGTGGATGGAGGTGGATGAAATTACTTTGGCTCGAGGCAGGATTCACCAAGACAAAATTTGAAGAGGACAAAATTGGATCTAGTTTTGAAGTTTATTCAAATATAATTATTCTTTCTCGTTCGAAATGACAGAATTGTAATGGTATAGAAAGCGAACAGAGAAAGTAAAAAATCTTCTAATATAAGCAAGTTTGTGATTTTATTATTTTGATCATGTAAATCACTTTCCTATGTAGTTTCCTTTCTATTTTCATAATGTGATATGTCAGTTTGATTTTGTCATCGATATCTTCCCATTATTGGCTTAGGATCCAAATGAGTTCAAATTGACCGTGGTTATATATATATATATATATATATATATATATATATATATATATATATATATATATATATATATATATATATAACCACGGTCATTTGAATTTATTTGGATCTAAACTATTAGTGGGAAAATATGAACATGAATATTTTGCAATCGAAAATAAAAAAACTTAGAATTTTTATTAGATTACTGCTCGTTACTTCGTTGAATATATATATATATATATATATATAATATATTTTGTATATATATATATATACATATATATATATATAGATAGTATATATATATAGCTATATATTATATATATTATATATATATATGTATATATTCTATATAGATTATATATATATATATATATATATTAATATATATATATATTATAATATATTATATAATATTATATCCATACATACATAACATATTCAACGAAGTAACGAGCAGTGTAAAATCTTTTTCATTTTGAATTCATGTCCGTATCAGTGTGGGTGTACAAAAATGTGCAAAAGAAACCCTTTCCATGAAAGAGAATCTGCCCTCTCTGCCCATCAAGGCGAAAGCTCAGCTGATCTCGAAAACATGGAATCTTGGAATCTTGATTCTAAACCCACGTTTTTTACGCCTCTTACTTTTCACGTGAGAATTCTGAAACGTGGATATATTTTTTTTTTCACTCCAATATCAGTGCAGATTCTTGTTCATTACAAAACGTGGATAATATTTAAAAGAATATGTTTTTTTAACTCCAATATAGGTACACTTTCTTGTCCTTTACAAAACGTGGATAATATTTAAATAGAAATCAGTTATTTTTTTAGCTACAAAATAGGCACACATTCTTGTCCATACAAAAAGTGGCTGATATTTAAAGAATTCTTTTAACTCCAATATTGGTGCAGATTCCTGTCAATTGCAAATATTGATGGTATTTAAAGAAAAAATCTGTTTTTTTATTTTTTATTTATATGACGCCAGTATGAGTTCAGATTCTTTTCAATTACAAAATTAAATCTCAGAGCTAATCTTTGGCTTCAGGGTAATGTTAGCATTGGAACGAATGAGTCATTATCCATTCAAGGTATATTGCTTTCCTGTTTTTGCATGAAGTTTTTACTTATTTATTTATTACGGATTACAGAGGTTATTTTAATGGATAGTATTTCATCACTTGAACGTTTCTCTCTCTCTCTCTCTCTCTCTCTCTCTCTCTCTCTCTCTCTCTCTCTCTCTCTCTCTGTGTGTGTGTGTGTGTGTGGGCAATCTTCCCAATCTGTTCACCGTTTTGCAAGGGAACAGGGAAACGAGACTTAAATTTCCGACAGGAAATTAAAGTTGATTGAAAACTGCTCGACTTTAAATTCTCCTCTCTTCCAGGGGTCCCCCTTGGGGATATTATCATAATGATCTTGAAGACCATTAGGTAATGAGGTCCTTGGTGCCGGCTAATGAGAAAAATAATGGAGCAGCCTAAGAACACGAAGAGATAATATTTATGTTAGTCTATGAAATACTTTAACGCGAGAGAAATTGATTCTTTTAGTACTTTTATATGGTACTAGAGTAGTTGTGTTTGTTTAATTTGGGATATTGAGTATCATAATTGTATTATAATTGAGCTTATAAATTGTATGAGGGTTTATTATTATTATTTTATTTTCCATCACAGTCCTCCAATTCGACTGGGTGGTATTTAAAGTGTGGGGTTCCGGGTTGCATCCTGCCTCCTTAGGAGTCCAATTTTCTTACTATGTGAGCCGTTTCTAGGATCACACTCTTCTGCATAAGTCCTGGAGCTACTTCAGCCTCTAGTTTTTCTAGATTCCTTTTCAGGGATCTTGGGATCGTGCCTAGTGCTTCCTATGATTATGGGTACAATTTCCACTGGCATATCCCATATCCTTCTTATTTCTATTTTCAGGTCTTGATACTTTTCCATTTTTTCCCTCTCTTTCTCTTCAACTCTAGTGTCCCATGGTATTGCGACATCAGTGAGTGATACTTTCTTCTTGATTTTGTCAGTCAACGCTATGTCTGTCTATTTGCACGTATCAGCCTATCTGTTCTGTTACCATAGTCCCAGAGGATCTTTGCCTGATCGTTTTCTATCACTCCTTCAGGTTGGTGCTCTTACCACTTATTACTGCTAGGTAGCTGATGTTTCTTGCACAGGCTCCAGTGGAGGGCTTTTGCCACTGAATCATGCCTCTTTTTATACTGGTTCTGTGCAAGTGCCGGACATTCTTTTGCTATGTGGTTTATGGTTTCATTTTTCGTATTGCACTTCCTACTTATGGGAGAGATGTATTTCCATCTACGTTCTTTGAACATATCTGGTTCTTAGAGCCTGATCTTGTGCCGCTGTTATCATTCCTTCAGTTTCCTTCTTAAGCTCTCCCCTCTGTAGCCATTGCCATGTGCCCTAGCTGGCTAGTTCTTTAGTTTGTCTTATATATTGTCCGTGCATTGGTTTGTTGTGCCAGTCCTCTGTTCTGTTTGTCATTCTCCTGTTCTTTATATTTCTGGGTCTTCTATCTTTTATCAGTCCTTCTTCCATGCACTCTTAAGCCTCTCGTCTTCTGGTTTTCAAGATATGCCCCAGTGCTCTGTTCTCGATGTTGACGCAGTCCTATATACTTAGTAGTCCCCTCTCCCTCCTTCATTTCGTGCTACGTATAGTCTGTCCGTATTTGCTCTTAGCTGTAGTGCTTTGTGTATTGTCATATGTTCCCTAGTTTTCTGGTCTATATTGCGAAGTTCTGCCTTCGTCCATTCCACTATTCCTGCGCTGTATCTGATTACTGGCACTGCCCATGTGCTTATGGCTTATTTCCGGCGTTGAGTTTTGACTTGAGTATCTGCCTTGAGGTCTCTGCATATATTCTTTCCTGATCGAGTCCCCTCATCTCTTGGTGTTTTATATCCTCTCCTTCCATTATTCCCAGGTATTTGTATCCCGTCTCATCTATGTGTTTGATGTTGCTCCATCTGGTAGCTTGTCCCTTCAGTCTTTGTTACTTTGCCCTTTTGTATGTTGCGGTTGCACATTTTTCTATTCCAAACTCCATCCTGATGTCCACAGATACAATCCTTACAGTCTGGATTAGGGTATCTATTCCCTTGATGGTCTTACCATACAGCTTGATGAGAAACAAATTCATAGTCGTGTATAAGTACAGTCGGCACCACATATAAGTAAACACATTTCAGCCACAAGGGCTGGATGTGATCTGGTAACACTGGAACTGTGCCTCCAGACGCACGAGGAAACCCGCGCCCCCCCCTCCACCGTGGTCCCCCGCCCCCGCCCTCCACACGTATTCCCCAAACATTTTTCCCTCCTAACCTTCACTCCTACCTTTCAAGCACACGTTTATAACTTCTGCTCCCTCTCTCTAATTTCTCCTTTAAGGAAATAATATAAACTGAATCTATTCTGTAGGTTTATTTATCTTCTCATCATGGAGGCGAGAAAACCGGCTGTTCATCTTTTGTCGTAATAATATACTTGCTGTTACAGACAGAAATTAACTCGGTTTTCGTGGCGCTCTCTTGTAATAATGGGATTTAGCTATCTACCAATAAAACCCTTGTTTATCAAATAACAGCATACCTACTACTCTTTAATAATAATGTATATCAACAGCCGCATTCCAATTCTTATTATTACAAAGACAACTAGCATCAGATCGTGTAGGACCTTACGTAACTCAAATTAAGCATGAAGAAATAAAGAAGGCATAAGTTGAGAAGAGAAAGACCTCCATAGGCCTAGAAGACGCTGAAGAAGGAGAAACAAAGAGACAGTTATAAGAGATAGGACAACAGCAAGAAAGGAGGCAGACGGAAAGGAGACACAGTGTAATAGAGCTGGAGGAGTGTGGCTGGTGTCACAAGGGGCACCATTACCCTCTTAAGTTTAATGGGGGCATAGGTCTTGACTTGTCATAAGGGTATTATGGGAGTCGATTCTTCCTTATGGTTGGACGTTTGTTTGGTCACAACCGACTATCATTGGATCACATCCCGACATTGGGTCAAATTCTCGTACGTTTCTGCATGATTTTAACTGCTCGGCATACGTCTACATTTATCGATGGCAAGCATGTGCGTTTTTGTTTTGTGTTCGTCCTGCAGGTGTGAATTCCACGTTAAGAATGTATCAGTAATAATAAGATTATATCCTTATATATATATATATATATATATATATATATATATATATATATATATATATATATATATATATAATCATTTGACGTCCAAACCTGATATTAGTAACATTTTAACGTATAAGTAATTAAGGGACAAATATTACAGCACCTATAATTAAGGATACACAATAGATTGAAAAATAACCATTTAATATGAAATATGTTATATAATAAGATACGACCAAAAACAAACTATTGCTTAGTCTCAATGAAAGCACATTACACTTCAGACAACAACAATATCTTAGTTTTATTAAGATTTTCTGAACAAATTCATCCCGCTACCAAAAATGTTTCCTCCCTTCTGTTACAGTATCAGTATTTAGTCCATCCACCATCGCTGGCGCCTTCATTTTGCCCGGCAGTATGTCAACGAAGACTTAGGTTTCATGGGCAAGAGTGCTTTTTCTGATGAGGAGACATTTGCGTCGACCTCGCACGGACAGTTGCACTGTTGGCGACGCAAATAATACAAGATACTCCAGTGAGCACATCTACGAACAAGCCAGAAAAGTGGACACGTACCTGTAACGTGGGGATGGGTTAGCTTATACACCCTGGTGAGCTGGCAGAAATCCAATGAAGATTCAACGCCGACCAATACCTAGAAATACTGGAAGACGTGATGGTCCCAATTGTTCGAGCCATGGCATTTCCCTACCCAGAGCGCATTCTGTTCATGCAAGTATGTAGAGTTTCATCTCGCAAATTGCAGTAATAGGGAAAACTCTGTTGTAGTGCTGGTTTCATTAACTTGTATTATTAACTTCTTCTATTTATACAGAACTTGTTACAAAATTCAAAAATATATGAGTTGTTGCAAGTCAGAAGAGAACATTTGAGCTCCGTGAGAACGAATCAGTCGTATGGTTGTTGGTTCTTGAGGTATTCGCCATCTTCTGGCATCAAAGTTCAAGGGTGATTTTTCCTTGTTTTAAGAAACTACTCAAGGCTTTTGTTTCCTTTTTGACTCGCAACGACTCAGCACTGAGTGTTGTAACTACAGAATATCTGCCATTCATTTGGTATTAATTTAGTAGGCATGGTAATGCTGATTATTATCATTATTATTATTATTATTATTATTATTATTATTATTATTATTATTATTATTATTATTATTATCATATATGAAGTAATAAAAGTCCACACTATAAATTGCGTATTAAAAATACATAAAAGACTGGAGCTTTCGTCTACTTGATCGTCTAATTGATTAGTAGACCTCATCAGCCGTACTGATATTTCCTTTTCAATAAATATACAAAAAATTTACGAAGGACAGGCAGGACTCTGGAACCGTCTCCAACGGGGAGATAACAAACCAAAACAAACTATCTCAATCATGTTATTCCCTCGTTCAAATGTCTGGCCAAAAGACGAGCCTATCGTCGTGGTTGAACTACCTCTTCTGGAGACGGTTCCAGAGTCCTGCCTGTCCTTCGTAAATTTTTTGTATTATAATTAAATTGGAAAGGAATCAGTACGGCTGATGAGGTCTACTAATCAATTAGACGAAAGCTCCCAGTCTTTTATGTATTTTTAATATACATTTCTTATATATATATATATATATATATATATATATATATATATATATTATATATATATATATATATATATGATATGCAAGTATCATATGAGGTGTCATTTGTCGGAAGGGTGAGCTGGGCATAATCTTTAACGTAAGGTTCCGTCTCCCAGTTCAAATCTCTCCTTCCTCCTGGTTTGAAAGCTAAGCGAAATTCCACTTTCTTCCTCTTCCACGATAGGACTTCAACTTCACGTGGCTTATAGTTTCGAGCTCTTTGGGACGAGTCGAAGGTGAATATCTCTCAGCTCTTCAAACCAGGAGAAAGGAGAGATCTAAACAGGGAGAAACAGGCAGAACCTTAAATTAAGATTATGTCCAGCTCACCCTTCACATTTGACGCCTCTTGTAAAAAATAATTAATATTATACTATATATGTGACGTTTGTTTTTGCAGGACAACTGTCCCATTCACACAGCCAGGATAGTTAAGCGATGGTTTGAGGAACGGAGACATTGACCTGCTGGACTTGGCCAAGTAAGGGGTGTGATATGAATCCCTTGGAAAATTGCTTGTGGGGGACCATCGTCAAATCCTGGATCCCAGGCCAAGAGCGATAATCAAGGCAGCTCCTCCAACACACCATGTCCGAGTGGGAGATATTCAGAAAAAATCAACACATCGTCTACAATCATGTAGCCTCCGTCCCAGTAGACTACAAGATGTCATCGCCACGATGGTGGATGACTAAATACAGATACATATTTTATAATAAATGGTTATTTTTCAATCTATTGTGTATCCCTAATTATAGGGTGCTGTAATATTTATCCCTCAATTACGTATACGTTACAATGTTACTAATATCAAGGTTTGGACGTCCAAATGATATAATATAATATATATTATATATATATATATATATATATATATGTTATATACTATATATATATATATAGATATATATATATATAATATATATAGATATATAAGGATATAATAATCATTATTACTTGATACATTCTTAACGTGGGAATTCTCACCTGCAGGACGAACACAAACAAACAGAAACGCACATGCTTGCCATCGATAAATATAGACGTATGCCGAGCAGTTAAAATCTGCACAAAAATACGAGAATTTGACCCAATGTCGGATGTAATCCAATGATAGTCGGTTGTGACCAAACAAAAGTCCAACCATAAGGAAGAATCGACTCCCATAAAACCCCTATGACAAGTCAAGACCTATGCCCCCATTATACTTAACAGGGTAATGGTGTCCCTTGTGACACCAGCCACACTCTCAGCTCTATTACACTGTGTCTTATAACTGTCTCTTTGTTTCTCCTCCTTCAGTGTCTTCTAGGCCTATGGAGGTCTTTCTCTCCTCATCTTATGCCTTCTTATTTCTTCATGCTTAATTTGAGTTACGTAGGTCCTACACGATCTGATGCTAGTTTCTTTGTAATAATAAGAATTTGAATGCGGCTGTTGATATTACAATAATAATCAAAGAGTAGTAGGTATGCTGTTATTTGATAGACAAGGGTTTTATTGGTAATAGCTAAATCCCATTATTACAAAGAAGAGCGCCACGAAATCCGAGTTAATTCTTCTTTGTCTGTAACAGCAAGTATAATATTTTACGACGGAAAGTTGAACAGACGGGTTTTCTCGCCTCCACATGATGAGAAAATGAACCTACAGAATAGATTCAGTTAAATTATTTTCCTTAAAGGAGAAATTAGAGAGGGAGAGCAGAAGTCATAAACGTGTGCTTGAAAGGGTGGGCGTGAAGGTTGGAGGGAAAAATGTTTGGGGAAGACGTGTGGAGGGCGGTGGCCACGGTGGAGGGGCGGGTTTCCTCGTGCGTCTGGAGGCACAGTTCCAGTGTTACCAGATCACATCCAGCCCTTGTGGCTGAAATGTGTTTACTTATATGTGGCCGACTGTACATTATTATTATTATTTATTATTATTATTATTATTATTAGTAGTAGTAGTAGTAGTAGTAGTAGTAGTATTGTTATTATTATTATAATTATTATTAATCATAATATGAACCCTATTCATATGGAACAAGCTAACATGGGCCATTGACTAATTTCAAGCTTCCAAATAAGTAACATACGGTAATAAGAAATACAGAAAGAACAGATTAGTCACTATTAGAGGAAATACCTAATAAATAAATAAATAAATAAATAGAAAAATGTAAAGTGAAATACAAGTAGATGAATATATAATACAAATAGATTACTATGAGATTCAGGGCCTCTGTAACACGGTTTTTTTGGACTTTGCTCCTTATCAAAGCATCGGATGTAGCTGAAAGTTGACATATGTATATTGTACAACCACACACAAATTTTGTCACCATTATCAATAACCTAAACCCGATAGTTTTGATTTTTATAGAGTAAAAATTATCTGGCCGACGTCATGGCCAATGATAACGAGCCAAGAGTCGAAAAACATTCATTACGTAAGCAAGGTAAACACACCGTTTTACGAAATGTTGCCCCGCCCATCCCCCAAGGGACAGACGAAACCCATTCAATTTGTTTCAAATCGGCTCTGAAACCCATAGCAGTCTAGAATGGCTAACAGGATTTGGAATTGTCCCCGTGGTTGCAAAACTGCATTTGTCTTACGGCTTACAACTTTATACAGTCAAGAAAAAGCCCGTGGCCATGCTTACTGTAGCCTGAATAGGTAATTATTCAGTTTCTAGTTTAAATCCAATGTTTATGGTCTGATCTGTATTTAGCATAACGTGATTATAATACTTGTAATGTCATTCAGGATTTTGAACATTTCCATTAACTATTCACTATGCCACCATGAGAGAGGGAAAGAGAGAAATTATATGTAAACAGTCTTTATATAACTATTTTTGTTAAAATAAGATTTTTATCCAAAGTAAATACAAGATTTATATGTGCTAAGTCTCCCAGCAGACCAACGAATCATCCGATATAATTTTTTTCTTCTTCTGTAGGCCGTACGACCGTGTTGGATATAAAGACTTTATGAATGTCGGAACGATACATAGAAGTGGGTGGGGTATCTGTGCTAGCGTAGTAATGCTACTGTAGCAGTAGTGCCACCGCAGCAGTAGTAATAGTAGTAAACGTTTAGGCCAACTGCTGGGATTCTTGAGGATCATTTAGCATTTCTTACAACTACTCGAGAAATGAGTTAAATTTTCTAATCCAACAATGCCCATGATAGCCTTCAGTGTTATCCTGAATTATAACGAGGCCAAAGTGGGTGGAGCCTCATGTAGTCATCATTCTGACGATAATTATTGGTGAAGGTTTAAACCCAAAATACGGTACCGGCTATTTTTTTTTTCAGTAAATAGGTAAGATAGCCAATCCAAATAAAAATTGCTTGGCATTGGATATAGCAGTTATCAAATCAAGCTTGTCTTTTACTATGTTTTTTTGAAATTACCAACTATTCCCTACATCTTTGTCAATCTGATTGTGACATATAAAGTAGACTGTAATTTCTTAGGACACTTATTTTGGGAGTTAGACTAATAATCGAAGTGGTTTTGTATTTGTTAACATATTTTGTTGGTTTGTTCATTATGACAATTATCAGTGGAGAAGTTCAGAGTTCATAAAGGTGTACTGCTTTGCTTGTATTTAAATTTTTATGTCATTGTTGCCAGAGGTCTAGCCTTCGTTACGTATAGCCAATCAGCCATCGAGATAAAGGGAAGTTATGCCGTCATAAGTTACGTAACGAGTACGTTCGGAACCTTTTCTCTGAGCAAGTTGGCCTGTCTTCGAAAATCGTCACTTTTACATTATAAGTACCAAATTTATTTAACCTACGTAATGCAGAATACAGTCAAAATTTATGTGTTGATATAATGTGTATTCTGAATAAACGTTATATTTATGAAATGCATAGATAAAAAGTTATTGCGAAAAAAACCGTGTTACAGAGGCCCTGAATCTCATAGTAGTCTTATATTATAGATACAGACAAAACTGGCCAAACTTGATAACTTGAGTAGGTAGGCAGCCTGCTAATGATGCACTGATAATTATCTTTTAATATTAAACGCATCTAGACGAAACAATCATAACTTCCCGTCAATGAATGAACTTTTGATTGATGGCGCATTACTGGATTGATGAATGGAGGGGCTGACATTGAGACAGTTGAACATATTAATGAGACAACGCTAGTTGCCACAGCATTTGCAAGGTATCTAACTGATTGCAAGGTAATTCGTGACGCAAATTACTTCATATTGCATTGCCTCACCTGTCCACACTTACCAGACCTTCCATCTAATTGGCAACAGAGATTTTTCTCTCCAAAGTTGATATGATCAACGGAAATTAAGACATAGGATGGCGGAACTAGAGGAATAGTTATTCAATAAACACTTACACTTATAAGACATCAACGATTAAGTCTTCTCTTGATGGACACAATAAAGATGATGTATATAAAGGAGAATGTAGGGAGGAACTCAGTACTTTCTTTTTGAATTATTTATATTTTTTCTATACTGAAGAAATAGCTACGAAGAATTAAGATAGAAAAACGGTTGTGAAGGCGAGATGAGTATATTTGAGTGCGTATGAATACCCTCACACCCCCCCTGGATAGTATATATATATATATATATATATATATATATATATATATATATATATATATATATATATATATATATATACAATACGTATCCAGTGTGAGGGTATTCATACGCACTCAAATGTACTGATCTCGCCTTCACAACCGCTTTTCTATCTTCGTAGCTATTTCTTCAGTATAGAAAAAATATAAATAATTCAAAAAGAAAGTACTGAGTTCCTCCCTACATTCTCCTTTACACCTACATCATCTTTATTGTGGTCCATCAAGAGAAGACTTAATCGTGATGTCTTATAAGTGTGAGGGTTTATTGAATAACTATTCCTCTATATATATATATATATATATATATATATATAGTATATATATATATATATATATATATATATATATATATATATATGCATATATATATATATATATAATATATATGCATATATATATATACATATATATACATATATATATATGTATATATGTATATATGTGTGCGTGCATATATGCATGTATGTTCTCTCTTCCTTACGCAGCTTTCTCCACTCAAATTACCCTCCAATTATAGAGTGGAGAGAGAGAGAGAGAGAGAGAGAGAGAGAGAGAGAGAGAGAGAGAGAGAGAGAAGGCGAGCGACAATCACATGTGACAGAAAGAGAGAAAAAAATTCATCCCTTAACAAAGGAACATCTGATAGGAAATTATTCACAGATTTGTCTGGTAACAAACATGTAATCCCGAGTCTCTCTCTCTCTCTCTCTCTCTCTCTCTCTCTCTCTCTCTCTCTCTCTCTCTCTCTGTTGATTTGATAAAACTACATATAACAAGTAAGTTTTCAGAAAGGCTTTTATACAAACTCTCTCTCTCTCTCTCTCTCTCTCTCTTCTCTCTCTCTAATATATATATTTTCTCTATCAATTTTTATTCATGAAAAATAGGTTATCAGAATCGAGAACCATATCATCTTTGAACAGTGATTACGTATGATATTGTTACGTTATATTTCATTTCGCATTATTGCATTCGTATAAAAAAATGAAAACAAACTAGACTAATTACTCCCGTAATTAAAAGGTTGTGGCACTATAAAGATCCAAACATTACTAAAATGGCTAAAATCCTGCAAAACAAACTCGTAACTCGCGCCAAAATTAATGGCCACAAAATTAGCGGAGGAGAGGGAAGGATATAATTAGCTTTGCAGAAGCCAAAATTGCCAAAATGCTTAAAATAAGGAAATAACAGTAATGCTTTCCTCGGGATCTCGTTTATTATCATAAATGTTCGGTTGACTTCTTGCAGTTTCTCGGAAGGAACTCTTGACTTATTGAATCGCACTTTGAGTGAAAGTAAAAATATCGCAGATTTTCGTTTGGGCAAAATTTTCCACACATCAGCTGACCAACGAATGGTCTTAAGATTGTTATTCAGTGTAATTACATACATCCATTTCTTCTTGTGTAAATAAGGAGAGTAACAAAATATATGAGTGCCATTCACTGTAATTAAAAGCATTAATTTCTTACGCAAAAAGGAATAAACGAAATTGCTGCTTTTCATAGCTTGCGTAAATAGGGAATTGGACCAAACTATATGCGTGTTATTCATTGCAATTGAAAAGGATTAATTTCTTGCTTAAATAATGAATAACTGAAACTGAACGCGCGCTTCTAGAAAGGCAATTATCTTAGTTCCTGATATTGCAATGCTACAGCCTTCGTTTGTTTAACCAGCCTTGGAATTTAGCAGGAAAACTCACGCAACGGAGGTCAAGCAGAACTCTTCCCTTGTAATACAACGTGTAAAAAAAGAAACGGTTTTTGCTAAAAGTAACTGACAGTACTTAGGATGTTCTCGTGCGAAGACTGAAAGTATAAAACTGACTCGGAGAGAGTTAGCGAGTAAAAGCAGAAACTAATATTTGCAAAAGTAAGGCATTTGATTTTTTCTTAGTGAATAATGAACGGGAGAAATTTAAATTTACTTCATCTAGGTAATTCCGATAAGCACTTGGTTTTATTATTTGTTATTTGTAAGACGGTGAGTAAAAGCAGAAACTGATATCGCAAGGAATTTTTTTTTTTTTTTTTTTTTTTTGTGAATAATGAACGAGAAAAATTAAAATTTACTTAATTTAGGTAATTACGATAAGGCCCTTGGTTTTATCATTTGTTATTTGTAAGATAGCAAGTAAAAACAGATAATAATATTACAATAGTAAGAATTTGATTTTTTTCGTGAATAATGAAAGAAATCTAAATTTACTTCATCTAGGTAATTAGGATAAGGCTCTTTCTTTGATTGTTATTTGTAAAGTTAATAGGTCATAAAGGGAGTGTGACGATTGAACTTAGATGGTAAACTGAAATTGACTTATTCGGGGATGAAAAGAAGAATTTAGGAGACTCAGTTTACACTATACTGATACAAATGATATCCATAAAATATAGATATAGATATAGATATGTATGTATGTCTGTGTGTAAATTTACTATGCATAATTGTTTTTGAGAAGGGATGGATAGTTCAATGGAAAATATCTAAAGGTTGTCGAACAATAATAACAATGTTTGACACATTCGTATAATGCAGACAAAAATATATAAATAGATACATAAATAGTAGGAATATTCAACTATGACACTAAACCTTTGCAGGTGCTTTATATGTCCACCTTTGAGAGACAACTCAGATCTTGATATGAACTACCGTTTGGAAGTTTAATTTTACTTAAGATATTATAAAACCACCCAACCAGGTTTTAATCACCGACAAAGAACGACATATAAAAGCCCTTTTATTTAAGATATTATAAACCACCCGACCAGGTTTGAGTCACCGAGAAAGAACGACATATAAAATAAAGGCGCTGACACACTAGGAACATATAAAAATAAACGTATCTTTCAACTCCCACTGATTGACTGACTGACATCCCAGTTCACGGCTTTTCTGACACAGAGGACAAACATCTCTATAAATCCACTCCCTGATTGACAGACTGACATAAGTGAGACGGGCAGACGGCAGATAGCATTGAATGCTGCAATAAATGTGTTCGATCCGGACAGACAGAGAACGTTGCAATATTCCTTCGTGCGTACTCGTGACAAGTGGACATTTGTGTATTCTGTTGGTTAGTAAGAGGGTTTTCTTGATATCGTTTTGTGCTTTACAATTTCTTTTATCAAATTTCGTTCATATATTGACCTACATACATAGTTAACCATAAAGTGTTTTTATAGCGTGCTTCAAAAGTAGAGAAAAATAAGAGTTCAAAATGTGTTTTAGTATCTAGGATGTATCTAGTGTCGTTTTATGATTTACAATTTATTATCAAATACCTTTCTTTCATATATTGACCTTCAACGTCATACTTACGTAATCATGAACTTATTTAATCGCATGCTTTAAAATAGTAATGCAAAATAAGATTTAATATATTTTATTAATATCAAGGATCTCCAAAGTACTCGTTAAACTTAAAAAATTATAGGTATGATGGAGATAATGAAATTAAGATCTAATTCAATTACTGAAGAACAAATGGTATGATGACGAATGGTTGGTGAGTGATTGATAAACAATGCAATTAGTTCTCGGGAGATTGAGGGCTCTTTAAATAATAGAGTAGTTGATTATCTAACGTTAAAGATTAATGAGGCACATTGGACCAAAAAGACGGGTAATTGATTAACGAAGGACGTTTGAAGAATAATACGAATAACACTTAAATTTCGGTCCACAATTTTATTTCTTTATACTAAACAATTACTTATTGAATAGTATATATATATATATATATATATATATATATATTATATATATATATATATATATATATATATGTGTGTGTGTGTGTGTGTGTGTGTGTGTGTGTGTGTGTGTGTGTGTGTGTCTGTCAGCGACACTCACAAAAGGGTAATGGACTACAGCGTTCCTTTTGTCATATGTTACTGTTATTAAAAGATAAAACTTTTACAATACACATTTAAATGCTTTTCGAACACAGACTTCCAGACGAGATTCGCAAAACTATAAAATTCCAAGAACATATAAATGGAGTCTTAATTAGGTAATTAGTTAATTAGGTTTTCACGTGATCTTACAAAATCGGAAGAAAAGACACAGCAAAAGGGGAGGAATATAGGTGGAGAGAGAGAGAGAGAGAGAGAGAGAGAGAGAGAGAGAGAGAGAGAGAGAGAGAGAGAGAGATAGTAGACCATAATGACGTTCCACAATTATACAGGGTGTCCAGTACCAACACAATCAATACGTATATACTTGTAATGGTACTGGGACTTTATGGACACCCTGTACAACTTCTTATATA
>NC_061090.1:32165877-32168377 GCF_015104395.2 Macrobrachium nipponense | reverse complement strand
ATTCAGCAGGAAAAATTTTTAACGTAGTTGATCCTCCGACAGAGAAAGGGAAATCCGACTGGTCGTCCGGTGTTCAGGAAGCTTGTAGCATTTTTTGGAAACGGTCAGCTGTGACGCGGAAGTAGAGTTTAAATACTTCTTGGGAAGTCGTGTTTGACACCAAATTATATATGACTAATCTATCTATTTATTAGCATAAGACAGATTATTCCCGCGAGAAATATATTTTCCAATTTAAAATATGTTCAGTTGACTCTGGTGTCATGTTTTTACCTTGAAACGATGCAGTTAGATTCTGAGCGCGAGTAGAGTAAGACTTTTAAATTGATTTATTTAAAAGATGATCCGGGAAATATATCAATCATCTTTATGTATATCCATCCTTAGAGCCACAATATACTTTTTTAAGGCTGTGATTAATCTTGTGTATAAAATGATATCATTCAACAGATATCTTTTTTAAGGCTGTGATTAATCTTGTGTATAAAATGATATCATTCAACAGATATCTGGGAGGGATTTGTAGCTTTTCAGATCCCTTGAAAGGACATATAAACATACGTGTCTCACTAATTATATTGTAAAATGGATATTTGTTTAGTTTTAATTTTTCAAGATTTTACGTCTCAAATTCCGTGTAGAGTTTTATTACACTTTGAAGAGTTACGAAAACAATTTCTTAATTGAGGTTAAGAAATTGAGAGAGAGAGAGAGAGAGAGAGAGAGAGAGAGAGAGAGAGAGAGAGAGAGAGAGCAGGAAACGTTTCCAAGTCCATTGACAACGGAATCCAATATCTCGAGTAAAGTTTACCAGGTACTTTTCCGCCGTTTTCCGCTCAACGCTCGGCGCCCAAAATCAATGTGGACCCACCTTTCTCTAACTCTTATAACTTATTCGCCTCTGGTCTTCGCGCCAAATTCTTACCAGTTGCCTTTAGCTTGAGACCTTTATTGTTCGTTACAAGCAATATTAATCCTTGGTATATTACAAAGCAGTGTATAGTTCTCCATGTGAACATTCAATCGTTTTAATCACGGCTTGTGACTTGCTTAATTAAATGAGCTAAAGTAGAAATTCACTTTCCCCTGTGATAGACCTGGAGTAATTCCCTGCAGTGCCAGCCCTTGTTTTCCTCCAGGATGAATCTTGTTTGGTTGACAACTGGAAGTCTTCTGGATTTCCGGCAGTGCTCAAATGAAATATGATTAGGTGTCGAGTCAACTTTGTAACTCTCTCTCTCTCTCTCTCTCTCTCTCTCTCTCTCTCTCTCTCTTGCACACACACACACACACACACACACACATACACAGAAGCCATTGTTTACCAAGCACAAGCGTAAGTAGGAGATAGTTGAACAATTATGAGAAGGTTTTATTGTAATTAAGAACCATATTAACCAAATATCCCAAAATTTCGAGAGAGAATTACAAAATTACAGAATTTGGGATATTATTTTTAATATCCCAAATTATTACGTTCAGTAATTCTGTAACACATTGGAATCTGGTATGAGATAACAAAATAAGCGAGTGAATAGATATTATCGAAAAAATGATTAGCTTAGAATCCAGTCACGTAACAGATTAAAATGACCTAAGGGAAACTGAAGAAGATAAAAAAAAAAAAATTGAAATTCCCAGGCCTAGGGTAGAAGGAACAACCCCATGGCCTCGAAATGAAAAAGGGTGTCCATACCAGTCAGGTATCTGAAGAGGTCGTATCCCTTTTAGAGTCTGAAAGAGACGAGAAACGGAAGGCATTGGTCAGCAGAAATCTCTCTGTACTCCCTTGACTCCGTTTTAAATTCCGAATAGAACTCCAGAAGTCTCTCATTCAGTACCGTCAAAAGGTCAAACTGGCATCGTGAACCTAAATAGCGAGTGGCTGAAACGCTCGAATGGGTGACAGTAACCTTGATATAAAGAAGGCTCGAAAAAAATGAACCGTACATTAAGATGATTTGTGTAAATTGCAGTGTTTTTAATTCTGTTATCTGTTTTCTAGTTGGAAAGTCTAAATAAATAAATAAATAAATAAATAAATAAATAAATAAATAAATAAATAAATAAATAAATAAAATGAAGCTACATATAAATCAAAGAACAGACATATTGGTAACCAGTCCTCGAGGTGAATCTATGATTTATGACTGAACCAGGACATTCATTGATGCCAGAATGCTAAATTAGAAACTCAGTTTGGTCAGAATTTCCCTAATTGCCCCTGATTATCAATAGCAAATGACCATTAATGTACCAATTCCAGTCAGCGAATATTTCTCTTCCCACAAAAGGGGGTTGTGGAAAAATGGTGAAATGAAATGGGGGTTTAATGAAGTTTTCACCTAAAATAATCTTCAAAATCTGTTACTGAAGGGAAAATGATAATTCCTTCTATTTTCTTATGATATGAGCTAATTAGTGTTGTATCTTGATTTATTATTATTATTTTTTCCCTATCACAGTCCTCCAATTCGACTGGGTGGTATTTGTAGCGGGG
>NC_061090.1:32158377-32163377 GCF_015104395.2 Macrobrachium nipponense | reverse complement strand
AAACTTATTTGTACAAAGTAAAATCGATCTATTCATTGTACGTACTGGTGACATTAAATGAAAGTGCAATTTTATTTTTTTATTTTTTCTTCAAATATTCAAATATAGTCGATGGTCGTATAAGAGATTTAGTGAAATATAAGACAAATATTTTAATGGCCAACCAATAAAGATTATTTGTACAAAGTAAAATCAATTTATTCATTGTACTTATTAGTGACATTAAATGAAATTACATTTATTAGGGTAAGGCAAGGTCATTGTTTCAACGACTTAGTTATATAAATTCAAAAACTTACCAGTAAAATCAGTTTATTCATTGTACGTATTAGTGACATTACAGTGTTTCAGTTTAGTTATATAATTTTAAAGACTAAACAATCTAGGTATATTTAGAATTACTGCTTCGCGTAATTTTAGGTGAAAGGATTCTATACCAAGATACCAAAAGATTAACTGTTTTTTAATACCATAGTTCTTCGCAGTAAATCCTCAAAAACCGCAAAAATCTACGATTTTCAGCATTTTTATATGAAGGCATTACTACTTATACAAATGATCATTTATATCATTCATTTACCGTGTTCACTATAAATACTATTATCTACAGATGCTGTTATCTGTTTGTGTCTGGCTCTCTCCATCTTACGTAAAGAGGTGACTCCCTGGGGTATGCTTATACCATCAATTTGATGCCGTTCATTACATGCTTAACAAAGGTATGCATCCTCCCAGAGGAAGCATTAATCGCGCGAGCGTTGTTTACCATAATATAAACGCTGCTTGCATAATAAGTTTTCCTGGATGAAATGAATCCATTTCTCACTTGCATTTTCTTGCAGCTGACTTATATTCACGTTCACCCCTTCCTAAGTTAAAGAGTGATGAAAACAAATTATTTTCTTACAGCCATCTTTCCAAGTCGAGAAAACTCTTTCTCTCTCCCTCTCCTCTAAAGTGATTTGCATTATCTGCTCGCCTTCATCGTAGAGCTGCCTGATGAATTCATTTGTCTCGTTCTAATGCAGCCTGTCATGAATAAAACAGTCGAGTCGTTCCTCCCGCGGATCACTTCTGTCATGATTTCGGGCCGTGTCTGATAATTCGTCTGTCTGTCTGATGTATTCTTAAAGTATCCCATTTTTATAAGGTTCTGATGAAAGAAAGCAACAGAAATTGTAATGAGCGAAGGGATATCAGATTAAACAACTGTTCTCCTTGCTTTTTGATACATTCTTATCTATTTTATGTTTATTAATCTAGTATTTTTTCTTTCTTTTTTTAATAAGTGGGTCTCTCTCTTCATTCTGTATATCCCTTTACTTCGTCTTACTTCCTCCCGATGAACACCATATTCTTTGGAAGCTTGAATTGTAAGCAAGTGGCCCCTGTGGGCTTGTTCCATACAAATAAGTTTCCATGTTTCATCCTTTGAATAATAATAATAATAATAATAATAACAACAATCCTAGAGTATCTTGAAGCTCTAAATGATACAAAGGTATAAATAGTCGGCATAAGTTTTATAAGACTTCAGTGACCACACAGAGCAGCCAGATGTACGACGCTTTATGTATTCATAACAAAGAGGTATCGTCTATATCAAGATGGCAGTGAGGAGCTAGAAAACTTAACAATCCCCACAATAGTTTTTAAGTAAAAAATTAATGTTTTCAATAGTCTGTTTTATTTTATTTGTTGAAGTTTAGACAGCATAGGGGTTATATTGATAATGATATATATAGGGTACAACAAAATACCACAAAACAATTTAAAGGTTTTATTTACGTTTATTTTTTAAGATTTTATTTCATTGTTAGTTAAGGGATATGATTAATGTTTTCTAGTTTCCTAAGCTCTTTTCAAAACTGACTTAATGCATTATACAATTTTTCTTTGACGGGAGGATAACTCTTTTGGTAATATTTGTTTTTTTAAGATTTTATTTCATTGTTAGTTAAGGGATATTATGAATTTTTTCTAGTTTCCTAAGCTTTTTTCAAAACTGACTTAATGGCTTATACAATTCATCTTTGACGGGAGGATAACTCTGTTGGTAATATTCTGATTGATGACATTACTCATATGAATGGTGGGAGAACTCTACTAGAAGCAATTTGATGAATGGTAATGAAAAAAGATCCTCTGGGAACCATCAATTCTAGCAAATGATAAATTGTTATAAAACTCAGTGAGGGATGTTACCACTGAAGACCTATATACTATATACATAAGGCCTTTGAAAATAAGTATTCGTCAAAATCAGGAATATTCCTGACTTCGTACAAACACTAACTTTGATTAACTAATACTACGAATGCATTATTTTACTGCAGGCCCCAATATACAGTATTGCAAGTCCAATAACTGCCATTGACGTGGGATGGGAAGAAAGTCGAGAATATTGAGGTTAATCAGCAGAGAGAAAAATGAATCCTGATTGATCTCGTGTGTAAAAAGGGGACGATCGTAAAAGGATTCAATTATGGAAGAAAATATTTCTCTATAACAGATACTTCTAAGAATCAGACAAACAATTACATAATAAGAATTAATGATAAGTTATCTGGCATCAAAACAGAGAAAAACAAGTAAAAAAAATAAGTCAATCCGTCTTCGGAGCAATCGAGTTTTCTGTACAGCTTACACTCTTATATGAGCCGTGGTCCATGAGTCTTTCAGCCACGGCCCTGTCGTGCCCTGACCTATATCATTGTCAGACGCACGATCATGACTAACTTTAAGCTTGAATAAAATGAAACCTACCGAGGCTAGAGGGTTGCAATTTGGTACGTTTAATAATTGGTGAGTGGTTGATCGACCTCCCAATTTGCAACCCTCTAGCCTCAGTAGTTTAGGAGATCTGGGGATGGACAGATAAGGTATGGACGAACATATAAGGTAATTTCAATAGTTAATATATATATATATATATATATATATATATATATATATATATATATATAGTATGATATATATATATATATATATCTGTTTGTGTATAGATATATATATATATATATATATATATATATATATATATATATATATATATATATACATATATATATATACAATATACATAGATAAATGGATATAGATGGAATCTGTGGATTAAGTAAACCCATTATTACAATAGGAAGCCCACACACACAGCATTTTCAAATCAGCTATTCATTGTTATTATTACACAATATTCTCAGACGAAAAAGATACCCCCACCAAATCCGGCATAATTATTCCTCAAAGGGAAAATCCGACTCTTTTAATTACTAAAGTTCATTTGCATTTGGAGGTCAATTTCGCAGAATTTATGCATGTATGTACGTGTGTATGTATGTATGTATGTAGTATGTATGTATGTATGTATAGTGTTTAGTGGACACATATTGTAAAGTGTTTTAGAATGTCGTTTTTATAACAAAATCAATAATATTCAATTTCTATCAATTCGACATATGGTCATTGGCGAGACTCCAGTAAGGTTGTAAGGCTCAAAGTTTTTTTTTATTATTAATTAAGAGAAATTTGGTCTTTATAGTAGGTATGGAGATGTATATATAGTAGGGTCCCTAAGCCTCTAGTATCTAGAATTTTATAAACTTGACTAGTGGTTAAAATTAATTTTTTGTTGCTTAAACAGAATATGCAATTCTTTATTGTGCAGTATACTTATAGTCTTTGGGCTAAGCAATTTCAAATTCCAATCTCAGCCCTCTCTCTCTCTCTCTCTCTCTCTCTCTCTCTCTCTCTGTCACACACACACACATACACACACACACACACACACAAACACAGACACAAACACATACACTCACAGACATATACACACACACACATTCACATAACGTTTCCACAACATAAAACAACTAAAACCACTAAATAGCTTACTCTGATCAACAGTTCTTCCAAAATTTAATAATATTTCAAAATACACCAATACTGTTTAGCAGATAAAGCTGATATGAATATCATAAATATATTCAAATAAGAAATATCGACTATTCAAAGCGCAAAATAGTCCTCTGAATCCATTCTCTTTACATGATCCTATTTGTTGGAGAGAAGCATTGTTTGAGCGACTTTATTTTTTTGTGCCTAATGTCTTTCAAACTCCCCTTCGTCGCATTGTTCTTCCATGATTCGTTATCTCTAATTGCTTCGGAGCTTCTCATTGATGTGTTCGAAGCTTCGTTTTGTTGCATTTGGATGGAATTTTTGTTTCGGGTAACAACAGCTGATTACTGAGAGAGAGAGAGAGAGAGAGAGAGAGAGAGAGAGAGAGAGAGAGACTTTAAAGGTAGCTGAAGAGACTCGCTGAAAGGCGGACAAAGTCATGAAAACAAAACAAGAATATGAGACAGCTTGTTTCATATTCATTTATTCTTGATTGATATGTAACACTGAGTAAGAAATTGGGTTTGAATAGACAATGAGGAGCTGAACAATATCCTTTTCGACTGTTTTAGTCTTGCACTGGACGTAGGAAGTTGAAATGTAATGTGTGTGGAGAGAGAGAGAGAGAGAGAGAGAGAGAGAGAGAGAGAGAGAGAGAGAGAGATCGTACACTAACTTATAATGATTCCTTAATTGCACACTCGAATTCCGCTTGCTGTTCCAACTTTAAATGTCACGTGACTGCTAATTATTAGTGCAATTATTTCCCCTGATAATTAACACAGAGTTTGTAATGCAGACATTAAACTTTGTAAGTAATTGTTTTTCCCAGTTTCTTTCTGGCTGTCGGTCTTATCAGTGAAACTGAATTAAATGCAAAACATAATGTAAATATTAATTTAGTAACCATGTTCACACCTATATCAACATTGTTTCATTCAGTTCCTAGATTGTCATTTACATTCATTCATTCACAGTCAGTATGTTAACGAGTTTGTAAGTTTCACCTTGTTACAAGCATACACGAAAGACTAGAATTAGGAGAAGCGATCATAAGAAACTATACGAACAAGGACGAAGACACGCCCTTAAGGCGAAGACGC
>NC_061090.1:32138377-32143377 GCF_015104395.2 Macrobrachium nipponense | reverse complement strand
GCTTTCGCCTGCAATTACTAACGAACTCGGTACACCAACTGTTTCCTGAGAGTAAATTCGCCGCTTGAAAGTGCCCGTTCTCAAAGTCATTTCACTTAGTGGCTCTTATTACCTCATGCAGCCAGACTAGAGCAGTGGTAAGGTTCTTGAAATGAGCAAAACAACGATGCTGGGAATATGATATGCTTAGAAAAAAGTATTTACTTGTTAATAAGAACACGGAAGCTATTTAGGAGTACACGTTTCTACTGCCTGATTTACATTAGATAAGGAAAACGTAAATAAATAAAAAGTTTTGTATATAAATATCCCTTTTTCAAATTTATTAAAAAGGCTGAGTAAAAACCTCTGCAGTATTCCAATACATTATTTGAATATTCATGAATACCGCGGAAAACCAATATACTCATAAAATAGACTTGTACTTTATGAAAGACGACCAGTATTTCACGCTCTTTAGACAGAACGGAAACAAGACGGTAGACTTGGATTTGCATGAATGTATGTCATGTGTGTTTTGTATAGGTTTATAGTTGCATGGATGTATACCTGAAAACTTTTAGTGACAAATATATTTAAAGTGTGAGGACATCGAGAAGTAGGAACGTCCTTCAGGTATCTGTTAAATACTTATATAATGCAAAGATGCACAAACAGAGAGATAGCTAATTTATTCATATGTACAGAAAGGCTAGTAATATATAGGTAATATATTTATACAGACAGAAGGACAGGTACAATATTCATATAGATGGCAAGACGGGTAAAATATTCATATAGACAAAACGATTGGTAATACATTCATATACACAAAGATAGGCAATATATTCATATGGACAGGCAGATAGGTAAAATATATAGACAGAAACATGAGTAATATATTAATATAGACAGTGATAGTTAATATATTTATGTAGACAGATAAATAGGTAATAAATTTATATAGACAGAGAGATAGGTAATATACTTATAAAGACAGAAAAATAGCTAATATATTTATACAAATATAAAGATAGGTAATATATTCATATTGACAAAAAATAGGTAATGTATTTATATAGATATAAAGATGGCTAATATATTCATATAGACAGAAAGATAGGTAATATACTTCTATAGACAGAAAGATAGGCAATAGAGTCATACAGATAGAAAGACATATAATTATATTTAAATAGACAGAAAGATAGGCAATATATTCATACATACAGAAAGATAGATCATATATTTAAATAGACAGAAAGATAGATGATATATTTAAATAGAAAGAAAGATAGACAATATATTCATACAGACAGAAAGATAGACGATATATTTAAACAGACAGAAAGGTATACAAATGTGCATACAGACAGAAAGAGAGACAATATATTTAAATAGACAGGAAGATAGGCAATATATTCATAAAAACATAAAGATAGGTAATATATTTAAACAGACAGAAAGTTGGGAAATATATTCATATATATTCATGGTTCCAACAGTAGACACCCCCATTCCTCGTCTTTATTGCGTGCACTCTATGAATATTAAGCAGCGTCCTCATATTTGCAGTATGTTTATGCAGGCCGAACCAATATCGGAGCGACCATTAAGTCCACAAATCTGAGTGGTCGACTTTGCCTCCCAGTTCGTCATTTTGCTCCTGAAAGAATAATTTCTCTTTAAACTTGGGCTGATGTCTGCTTGGGTTATCTTGTAACCTTCTTTAAGAATATTATCTCCTTCCACTTGGGTGATGTCTGGATGGGTTATCTTGTAAACTTCTTAAGAATATTATCTCTTTCCACTTGGTGATGTCTGGATGGGTTACCTTGTAACCGAGTTCGACAATTTATCATTCATTGAAGGAATGATTCATTGGAATTCATGTTTCGAAGTCTTTCAGAGTTTTTATAATTTCTAGCATTTTTGTTCTGTTTTTATACATATTTTTTTCATTATGTTCATTGATGAGTCTGCCGAAATAGTGTGCGAAGTTGCGGAATCAATATGAATTATGTCTAGACATTTTCTTTAATTTTCTATTTGATTTGTTTTTTCATATCTTTATTTATTTACTTATTTACTTGAGTATTGTCCCTTTCCAATCGTTCGTTTAATTAGTATTTTCTATGAGAGAGAGACAGAGAGACAGAGAGAGAGAGAGAAATTACATACCTTTTTTATATATTGAACGTGCTTCTTTCTCATTTATCAATAGAATGAATCACAGTAATACTCTTGTTTATCAAAACGAAATATTTACAAAGCTTTAGCTTTCGTCCTTTCTTCTGTGGAATTTAGTTGGTGATCAAGTTCACAGAAGGATGGAGGGAATCCCAAGTTGTGTAAATATTTCTGCAGATATATTTCGTTTTGATAAACAGGTAGATTATTGTGGAAACTTCTTTATCACAGCAAACATCCCAAAACGTCTTATATTCATAGACATCCATTTCATATCACTTCCCTCAATGCTGACAGTCGCAGGAAATATTTAGAATAACTCTCATCCCCCACCGACCTCAGCATCCTCCCCGGGAGATGCAGAGAGAGAGAGAGAGAGAGAGAGAGAGAGAGAGAAGAGAGAGAGAGAGAGAGAGAGAGAGGTTCTGAACCCCATTTGCAAGGAGCAGATCCTTCCAGCCAGTAATTTAATCCAATGGAGTTTGCTGTCTGTCGTCTTGAGTGAGGCAGGCAGGCAATCTGAAGGTGCCGGTTGTGAATACGTTTTGATGTTTATCATTCATTTATAAATAAATATTTCGTCTGGATCTGCAGCTATCTAGGATATAATTTTCATGTTGATGAATATTTTACCTACTATATAAGACTCTTATCAATCATTTTATTTTCATTGCAACATCTGGTAATGCATTTTGTTGCTATGTTAATTCAAATATTTTCTCTAGATTTTTAGCTGTGTTGGATATAAGCTTTATGCTAATGAATTTCTTTTCCATTCTTGCTTGTTGCTAAAACTTATAAAACGCTTTATTTGGTATCGGGAGAGTATATATAACGTTCTAAGGGGTCCACAATAATAAAAAAAATGTTAAGAGTTCGTGCATAATCTAATAAAACACTTTACAAAACTTTCGAACCCTTTCCTGGGTTCATCTTCAGTCCAAAAAGCATATGGAAGAACCCAAGGAAGGATTATCTTGCCAACAAATGTGGATTTATTGTATTCATAATTTTTTTAGATTAATTTAAGATGCGCCTGCGTATTTTTTATCTGATGCACTGGATTTTTGCCAATTAGATTATTTTAGTTTGCCATGCGTTTTTTAGGAATATATATATATATATATATATATATATACATATATATATATATATATATATATATATATATATATATATATATATATATATATATATATATATATATATATATGATATATAATATATATATATATATATATATATATATATATATATATATATATATATGAATACTTATCACATCACCGTGATTCATATAAATCATTCGAGCTACAAATGTCCTTTAATATCTAATTCGCTCTACCTCGGAATTGATATATTTTCATATATGTACGTATATTTTTTTTTTATATATATATATATATATATATATATATATATATATATATATATATGTATGTATGATGTATGTATGTATGTATGTAATGTATTGCCATATATAACGATATATCTAAATTAGATATATATTATTATTAATATATTATATATAGATAATATACATATTATATATAATATATATATATATAAACATATAATATATATATATACATGGTATGTACTGTATTAGGGAACAAATACAATATATTTAGGAAAGTATTAGAATTTATTTCATGTTTGAGTTCTATTTATTTATCTATTTACTTATTTATATAATGTTTGTATACAACATTAAAAATTCTTGTCCATGTTATTCTCTATTAATTCCATCTCACTGTTTAGGCATTTATTTAATTTTGACACCTATTTCCTCCTTTCATAAGATCGAATCACTTTATCCCAGGACCTATCTGTATGCCGTACAGACAGACACCGATCCTACTTGCAACACAGAATTAAACCAAGATACGAGATAATTAGCGAGCTTGAATAGCAAGTACGGACCAAGCGGTATTCAGTAAGTAAAGCGATGGATATATACCGCATTGTAAATTCATGATCTAATTAGAGCTTACGTAACTGGGGAAGAAAGCAAAGCGAGTGAGTGAGAGATTCCCAAACTATGTCATAATTAATTAATGGTTGAATTGCTTTCTCCTTAGGAGGTCATGTTAATCCGGGTCTGAACTTCTACTGGCTCATAATGACATGTAATTACCAATTAGTGGTCTCGTCGATTTCACGGGATGTATAAACTGGGTGTTAGGTAATAATGACGTCTTACCACACGATTATTAAGGCGGTATTTTTGTATTTCGTTTTGGCTGGTTTTTTACGTTACTTGAGCCTTGGTGCAGAATCAGTGGATCAAATATGTCTCTCTCTCTCTCTCTCTCTCTCTCTCTCTCTCTCTCTCTCTCTCTCTTGTACTGGTAATCTTGTTGTAAATGAAGATATATTACTTAGTTTCGTTCCACATATGGAAAAAAAAAATGCAAGTTGTTCTAAAATGCTATTATACATATAGTATATACATACACAAACATACACACACACGTATATATATATCTATATATATATATATATATATATATATATATATTATATATATATATATATATATATATATATATAGTGTTAATTTTGTTTCTTTACATCTTAGTTTGATATACAATTACAGTACCATCTCCTCCTTCGTCACTGACCTCCCACCTCTCTCTCTCTCTCTCTCTCTCTTCTCTCTCTACCCAGGACGACCACCGTCCAGGAACGCCCAATAAAACTCCTCTGTCCTAACATCGTCGTCCAGGGAAGGACAATTGCCAACCTCATGCTTTTCAATGAAGGCCAATTTATCCGTCCATCTGGGCTGATGACCCTCCCGAAGATGGAAGGTCGTCTTGGGTCGCAAT
>NC_061090.1:32125877-32130877 GCF_015104395.2 Macrobrachium nipponense | reverse complement strand
TACGTTGAAGCCGTTTCTTTTTTTCTTTAAGCTGTCTAGAAAATTTATTAGTTCTCTATTATAAGAAGAGCAAGAGATGCCTTAAAATCTGCCTTTTCAGTTATATCATGAGGGGCGTATAAAACATCGATCTAGCTTTAGATAGAGACTGTAGTATAAAAACTTTGGGTAAACACAGTTTAGTAAAACTATCTACCAAGAAATTTATTTCGGCCTCAATGAACTGGGGATCACATATTCGGTATGCTCGAAAAAACAAATTGGTTAAAAACGTTGTGCTTTACTTTCGTTCATGATATGAAAAGTAATGAATATAGGTGTTTGTGTGGGTGTTCTTCCTATACACGCTGAATTTAAAGTCACTACTCACTGTGTCTCTATGAACTACCATATCCAGAAAGGGAAGCCTATTTTCCATTTCCTTTTCCACTGTAAATTAATGAGGGCAAAAAACCATTTAGCAACTCTAAAAACCTATGAAAGCTTCCTCGCCGTGTCTATAACAATAAAAACATCATACATACTAACCCAAATTTCAGGCTTGATGTCTTCCGGTAGAGTGTCAACGTAAACCTTTTCGAAAAATTCCATACATAAGTTAGCCAATATAGGGGAGAGAGGTGAGCCCATCGAGACCCCGGATTTTTGTTGATAGAACGAACCATTAATGGTTCGTTCTATCAACAAAAATAACGATGCTGCTTCCTCTCCTGTTTACTCCACTCAGGTCATTTCTCCATCAAACCGCCCAACCACCATAGAACAAGCAGTTGACAATAGAAACATTCCCCCACGAAGATCAAGACGAATTCTGGAAAGAACGAGGGCTCAACCGCCTGATCATTCATAATTTGAACTAGCTTGTTACCTAACCGTTGTTTTTTCAAATGTTTTGTGCTCTTACTTGTCAGTTCCTTGAGGTTACATATCACACTTTAGTGAACAAGACCACAGTTGCTGGTCGAAAGCTTTAATCCTTCACAGATATTTATATTTTAAACTACAAGAGAAATTTACTTCATTGTGGATTGTATCCCCATTTACTTAGAGGTACGACATAGTACCTGGCTTCTGCATATATATATATATATATATATATATATATATATATATATATATATATATATATATATATAGATATTTATATATATATATATATTTAAATATATATATGTATATATATATATATATATATATATATATATAATATATATATTATTTACACATTTACGTGCGAGCATGAAACCCAGGAATCTTTACTTCTTAGTAATCCAATTCTACTTCCAAGACGAAAGAATCTTATTCTCGCAGTTCCAGCCGATTTCTTTCCGTCGGCGACGCGGAAGTCGCTCCCGGTGCGAAAGGCGACATGAAAATAGAAGGCCAGTGAATCACTCCTTCAGGAGACTCACTTTACCCAGAGACTCACTTTACCCAGGTCTCGGGAACTGAGGACGAAATGGAAATCCATTTGGCCAAGGTGGCTGTCCATGCGAAAGAGATATTCTCAGAGAGAGAGAGAGAGAGAGAGAGACCTTACCTTACAGACCTTACATCTTGTTCGGGTTGCCCCAGGTCCCTCAGTGTGAGGCACCTCTAATGTCTACCAGAGAGTTGCTAGTACGTCTTCCGGTATATTTGCATCTTCCAATCTTGGATGGTCTGGGATGCAGTTTAGATATTTGTCGAGCTTATTCTTAAGCACATCTACGCTCACTCCTGATATATTCCTCAGATGAGCTGGCAACGCATTGAATAGACGCTGCATTATCGATGCTGGTGCGTAGTGGATTAATGTCCTGTGTGCTTTCCTTATTTTTCCTGGTATAGTTTTTGGGCACTATTAATCTACCTCTGCTTGCTCTTTCTGATATTTTTAGTTCCATGATATTTTCTGCTATTCCTTCTATCTGTTTCCATGCCTGAATTATCATGTAGCGTTCTCTTCTCGTTTCTAGACTATATAATTTTAAGAATTGTAGTCTTTCCCAGTAGTCTAGGTCCTTAACTTCTTCTATTCTAGCTGTAAAGGACCTTTGTACACTCTCTATTTGTGCAATATCCTTTTGATAGTGTGGGTACCATATCATATTGCAATATTCAAGTGGACTACGAACATATGTTTTATAAAGCATAATCATGTGTTCAGCTTTTCTTGTTTTGAAGTGCCGTAACAACATTCCCATTTTTGCTTTACATTTTGCCAACAGAGTTGCTATTTGATCATTGCATAACTGTTCCTATTCATCATCACACCAAGGTCTTTAACTGCTTCCTTATTTGTGATGGTCTCATTATTAGGTCCCTTATATGCTATAGCTTTCTTTCTCTGTCTCCATAATTTATTGATTCAAATTTATCAGAGTTAAATACCATCCTATTTACCTCTGCCCAATCATATACTTTGTTAAGGTCTCTTTGTAGAGCGTTCCTATCTTCATCACAAGTAATTTCTCTACTTATTCTTGTGTCATCTGCGAAACTACTCACTACCGAATCCTTAACATTATTGTCTATGTCTTCAATCATAATAACAAACAGTATTGCAGCTAACACCGTACCTTGCGCACACCGGATTATTACCTTGGCTTCATCCGATTTCTCGTCGTTTGCAATAACTATCTGTTTTCTGTTGTGTAAAAATTCTTTTAACCATCTTCCTACTTTATCCATGATATTGTGTTTTCTAATTTTTTTCGCTAATATTATGGTCTACTTTATCAAAAGCTTTTGCAAGTCTAAATAAACCACATCTGTTTCATTTCCGCTTTTCATATTTTTGAATATGTTCTCACGGTGGACTAACAGTTGGGTTTGTGTACTTTTTCCGCGTACGAAACCATGTTGTCCTTTATTAAACAAATTATTTTTTATTAAATGTTTCATAATATTTTTCTTCATTACCCTTTCATACACTTTCATAATATGTGATGATTTCAGACTCCACAGGTCCTAATAATTACTTGCCTCTAGTCTTGATCCACTTTTGAAAGTAGGGGTAAATTATGCTAATTTGTGCTCATCATATATCTTGCCTGTATCTACACTTTGTCTTAATAATATTGCAAGTGGTTTGCGATAGAATGAACTACTTTCTTTAACAAAATAGCAGGAATTCCATCAGGCCCTGCAGCAGCTCCATTTTTAATTTCATTAATAGCCTGCACAATATCAGCTTCATTAATATCTATGTCAGCTAAATATTCACTATTTTCATCCCTTACTTCTATATCATTATCTTCATTATCTATTCTAGGGGTGAATTCTCTCTTATATCGTTCTGCCAGAATGTTGCAAATTTCCTTTTTTTTTCATCGTTAATCTCCCTTCAATTCTCAGAGGGCCTATTTCTATTCTTCTTTTATTCATCTTCTTCGCATATGAGTATAATAGTTTTGGGTGTTTTGCTTGATATTTAATAGGGTTTTTTCTTCCAAGTCCCGTTTTTCATTTTCTTTTGATTGTATAATCTTTTGTTCTGCATTTTCTATCTTACTTTTTAGTTCTATAACTTTCCATGCATTTTTTTCTTTTGCAAGACCTTTTTTCCACTTTCTGATTTTCTGGAACAAGATCCTTCTGTCTCTTGGTATGCATGAATGATGTTTACTTTTCTTCTTCGGTATATATTTTTCCACTATCCAATATTTTATATAATATCTCCGTATTTACCCTTATGTCATCACTTACGAAAATGTTATCCCAATCTTTGTTTAATTCTTCATTAATTTCTGACCATTTTATATTTTTACTGTAGAAGTTGTATTTTCCATATCCTTCCCACTTTTTCATTTCTTGCTTATCTCAAAAAAAATATTTTTCACTTGCTTTGGAATGAACTGTTTAATTCTATGACATTATGGTCTGAAATACTCGCATTATAAACTATTATTTTCTTTAACATAATTCATCTCGTTCACAAATACTAGGTCTAAAGTATTTTCCTTTCTTGTTGGCAGGTGATTTATTTGTTGAATGTTGTATTCTAGTAGCATATCTAATAGCTTTTCAAATTGCCTCTTATCTTCTGCACTACTATTACTCTCTTTTTTATATGTATAAGTACAACCACAATCTCCTATTCGTTCTTTCCATTCTACGAAAGGAAAGTTGAAGTCACCAGTATAGGAAATAGTCCAGTCCTTGTGATTTTTACATATATCATCCAATTTTCAATTATTAAGTCAAACTCTTTAGTATTAGGAGGTCTATATATTACTATGTTCATCAATTTTTCAGATTCAAATTCTACCGCTATTAGTTCACATTCTGAGTTACTATATTTCTCATATATTTTTCCTTGTTTTTTGTCTTTCCCATATTGCGGTTCCCCCTTGATTCCTAGTTTTTTTCTATCTTGATCTATAAGTTTGGAACCCTTTTTATTTGATCATCATTCCCAGTCTCTTGGAATACCAGTTTCACTTATATTCATTATATCTATTTTCTTTTTCTTTTCATTTTGGGTTAGTTCTTCTAAGTACTCTATTTTTCTTTTTGAGTTACTCGTAACTAAATAAACCCTGCGCATTCATCACTAGATGGTTTGCGTGTTTTCTCCTTCATTTAATACTGGTAGTAATAAGGATTTTCCCATGTCTCTTTCCTGTTCTGGTATGTTGTTCTTTTTTTCATTTCCAGAAATTCTGACATTAAAAAATCCAACTTTTCCATAATATTTGATCTTCCTTCATCATAATTATTAATTTTGTGTCTGAATCTGCAATTTTCTCCGTTTCTGCAATATCCTCTTGCATAATAAATACAGTTATTATCTCTTGAGTAGAATTTCGGAGCTGATGCTTTGTAATTTTTTGCTGACAACCTCTGCATATCTCATTGGTGGTTTGCTTTTCTCTTTTACCTGATATTCTTGATTTCTCTCTTTATTTGTTTCTTCTTATTTTGGATTTTATTACTTGGTTGGTTATTTATTTGATTATGATTCATGGCTACAGGGTGCATATATTTGCATTTTTTGTCGAACTTACATCCTTTTC
>NC_061090.1:32078377-32108377 GCF_015104395.2 Macrobrachium nipponense | reverse complement strand
AATTTGTATACGTTGCACGCGCTCAGTTGTTCGTATATGGATGTTGATTGACCTACTGCTGGCAAGCTGTGCAGAGCCCCCCCCCCCCCCCCCCCCCCCCCCCCCCCCCCCCCACCCCCCCCCCCCCCCATCCCCCTCCCCTCACCCCAACCCTCACCGTAACCCACCACACTCGACAGCCGACCAGAAACAAACTGAACAAATAAAAAAAAAGTTAAAAATAAACAAATAAAAAAATACTCTTTATGCATCCCCGCTATTTTTTCTTAATGTTGAAAAATGACCCGACCTGCTTTGGCTTGAAATGTTGCACATAAATTAAATTTCTTTTTCTCTTTTTTTTATTTTCTTTTGTAATATCCTCCACCAGCAAAGTCTGTAGGACGTGATATTTAATGCTGTTTTTATAGTTGCATGTATTCTTTCTTTTTTCCATCCCTCCTTTTAGCTCTCATTGCACATAGATCATGATACTGAGAGTCCATAGATCGCGATATTCTGATGATATTACACAATTAGGTCTCTTTTACATTACGAAAATGATCGACCGAGAAAAATGTCAAAAATCAAAAAAAAAAAAAAAAAGTCAGAAAGTTTTCTACCTATGGAAATGGCGACTGATTTCTCCGACCTATAAATGAAGCCACCAAAACCATTGAGTAACAAACAAAAAGTGTAACAAGCTTTTATATGAAATTCCTACAATACCCTGCAGACCTTCGTGGTATAAACAAAGTGTCAATAAACTCTGAAGCAGTATCTTGATCATATAGAACCATGAAGCGTGAAAGGACGAGAAATGAATGGAAACGAAGACTCCATGTTGGCACAACTGCCTTTAAGCATCTGCTATTTATAATAATCCTTGACACAGCAATGCAGCAGAAGAGAGTACGTTCTCTCGTCTTCTGCCCTCCGGATATTCTGGGTAATATTAAAGGCCATTGTTCCTTTCTCACTCTTGGATTATCTGTTTTTAATGATTGTTGGGTGACCGGAATATCTTAAAGAACCATTTTTGTTAAGAGTGATACGAAGGGATCAAGGTCCAATATTCTTCTTTTCTCCTTTGGTGTTTCTTAAGAGGAAGTACTTGGTAATTAAACTAACTATTAGTACAAGCAGTCCCCGGTTATCGGCGTGGGCTGATAAGTGGAAGCCGCCATTAACCGAAACTCGGCAATTTATGGTGATTTTCCTTTTGTCAGAATTGGTTATGGAGGAGAGTCGGGTTTCTCGTTTTTTTACCCTAAATGACCCAGACCAACGTGACTGCTGACAATAACACTTACGGAAAATGATTGGAATTTGTTTTAATTCATATGATTTTAGTCATCATTTCGCCTTCAGAAATGAGCAAAAACCTACTTATTCACAAAAGAAAGAACTCTGTACTTAATCTTTAATTATACTCTGAAGATTACGTGGCTTTAGAGAGTTGATGACAGGACGATAATTGAAAGCTTTTAAACATTTTATATGCACAGGACTTTGAATGAAAATAGAGAAGATGAGATCCATACGATATGAGAGAGAGAGAGAGAGAGAGAGAGAGAGAGAGAGAGAGAGAGAGAGAGAGAGAGAGTTAACGGCGGTATTCCAGAGAAAAAAATCAAGTTCTTTAACCTTGACATTTTCTTAATGATTAATTTTCCATATTGATTTTCTCAAGCCTCGTTACGATTGATATCAACTGTCAAACTGCTGCTAAACTGAACTGCTCTGATATATATTTCCGAGACGAGGAAGCCGAGTATTTCCTCCGTTGTGTTACACGAAGAACAGAAACTGAATCTGTGAGGTCTTTTTATCTCTGTTTGTACTCTGTCACGGTAAATGCTTTTATGTCGCGAACCATTGTTCGACGTTCTATAGAAAGGGCTTCCAAAAAGATGTAGTATATACTGTTAACCGTTTTATATGGTTTTATAAGGAAATTCTCTTCGAGTGGCTGTCCAGATTTTGTATATTCCCACCTTGTTTCTTCACAATATATTCTATATTTTTATTTTTATCTATAATAACTTCGTCATGCATATGTAAGAGAATTACATTTTTGTTCGGTTTTGATATATAGTATATATCAAAACTGAAAAAAATTCAATTTTCTCACATGTGGAATGTATGTATATATTATATACATTCCACAAGTGCTAGCATAATTTTTTTCATTTTAATTCCTGGTCTTTCTTTTTCATGTTCCTTTATTATATCTGGTTCTCATTTTGTTCAACACCATTGTACGTCCCAATAGCAAAGTGACTTCATTTACATTTGAATATAAAGTCTTGATTAAATAATGAAACCCTCTCATATATCAGAGAGGAAAATAAAACGAGAAATTAACAAGAATGAGAAGTAGAAAATAACAATACTGACATTAAAAAAAGGACCATACTTTTGGATTATGACGAGATAAAGACGTATTTGGGAAATATTTTCTTTTTCTTTTCTTTTTTCCTTTTTTTCATGGGGCAACTCTTCCCTTATTCTGTCTAACTTTGATTGCCAGCAGTACTTGTCCTGTTTTATGTTTCGTTTCTTTGCGTCCAAACTTTCTCTTTGCAATCTCTTCTCTCTCTCTCTCTCTCTCTCTCTCTCTCTCTCTCTCTCTCTCTCTCTCTCTCTCTCTCATTGTTTAGTGCGAATTTGGGGAATATTTTCTTTTTTTTCTTTTTTTCATGTGGCAACTCTTACCTTATTCTGACTAACTTTGATTGCCTGCAGTACTTGTCCTGTTATATTTTTTGTTTCTTTACGTCCAAACTTTCCCCTTGCAATCTCTCTCTCTCTCTCTCTCTCTCTCTCTCTCTCTCTCTCTCTCTCTCTGTCATTGTTTAGTGCAGGTCTGCTGTTGACCGAGTCTATTTCTCCTTTTGTCTCTGAGGGTTCACTCTTCTAACAAACCTGCAAGTGTTCCCGACACGAATTGTTTGTGGGCGCCTCGTTCCTCTCTCTAGCTCCGAGAGGAGTTGCGGAATTGTTAATGAAGGAAAGGAGAGAAAGAAAATAAAAAAAAAAAAGGAGAGAAGAGGTAAAACGCAAACAAAAGCCTCGGGGAATTTGTGGGAGAATTCTCCCTCACTTTATAGTAAGCCAGAAGGAGTTAGGCTACTGAATATTTTTCATACAACTTTAGGAACATTTGTAAGATTTTCATCACTGCCAGACGCACGATTAAGGCTAAATTTAACCTTAACTAAAATACAACAAACCTAATGAGGCTAGATGGCTGCAATTTGGTACGTTTGATGATTGGAGGGTGTTTGATCAACAGAATAATTTGCGGCCTTCTGGCTTCAGTAGTTTCTAAGATCTGAGAGCAGAAAACTACTAAGGCTAGAGGGCTGCAATTTGGTACGTTTGATGATTGGAGGGAGGTTGATCTACATATCAATTTGTAGCCCTCTAGCCTCAGTAGTTTTAAAGATCCGAGGGCGGACAGCAAAAGTGCTGACGGATAGACAAATGGTTTACTTTGGCAGGAAACGAAAAGACCTTATTTGAACTCCTACGGGAAATTCGATTGGTTTCCTCTTATCCAAACGGCCTTAATGGTTCTTTGTTGTATCTGTCGAAACTTAAAAAGGGATGCAGATTCTCTCGCCTCGGTTTTCGCTTCGTCTCTTTCATAAATGGCAATCTGAACTCTGCTGAATTTTTGGCGTCATTTTTCATGATTTTCTTTGATGCCCTTTTAAAGAATTTTTATGGTATTAACAATTTATAGCACTGCAATGAGTAATGTTTCTGGAATTGCAGCGTTCTCGAAATACAAGTAAGATAATAATTGACATAATCATATTGTGAATTATTTTTGCGTTATTTTTCATGATTTTATTTGATGCCCTGTTATAGTATTTTCATGGTATTAACAATTTATAGCAGTACAATTAGTAAGTTTCTGGAATTGTAGCCTTTCTCGAAATACGAGTAAGAAAATAATTGCCACAAAGTAATAATTTTTGTAAGATACTTTCCAAAAATCGAAAATAAGATTTAATAAAGTTAATTTGGAAATGAAATCCGTTTCAGAACTGATCGTGTAACACAACTTTCTTTTCTCTTAATAACCAGAATCTCACTCACTATTGCTACTATATTCCCAACGTTAGTCTCCCCGTAAAGGGGGTGGGGGTGGGTGGGGGGTGGGGGTGGGTTGGGGGAGGGTCTTAGTGCCGTCCAGAGCACCTCACGGGGTGCACTGTTTGCATTGCTAAAGGTTCTTTGCAGCGCCCCTTCGACCCCTAGCTGCAACTCTTTTCATTCCTTTTACTGCACCTCCATTCATATTACATTTCTTCCATCTCGCTATCAAACCTCTTCTAAAAGAAAAAAAAAAAAAAAAAAAAATGTTTTGAGGTTTTTTTCTCCTGTTACACTTTCCAGACCCACCTGCTCTCAATTTCCTTTCCAGCGCTGGATGCCCTCGTGGGTCCCAGCGCTTGGCATTTGGCCTAAACACTATACTCGTTTCCATATCAGTCCACATATTCTAACCCAAGACTACTATAGTAGATTCACATCAACCGTGCATTTGATGCCTAGGCCAGTCCCTTAAGACGCTCCTGATTGGCTGTTGATAAGTCAATCACAAGGCTGGAAACTCTCAGTCTCTCTCGAGAGTTTACATAGGTAGGGTGTATGTTCCACATCTCCTGAGGGATACTTTTGAAAGACGTATCCCTCAGGTGAGGTGGAACATACATCCTGCCCGTGTGAACTCTCGAGAGAGACTGAGAGTTTCCTGCCCTGGGATTGGCTAATCAACAGCCAATCAGGAGCGTCTTCAGGGGCGGGCCTAGACATCAAATGCACTTAATAGCAGTTTTTGGTGAGAAAAAAAAAAAAACACGTATCGCTTCTTATGCAAATGCTTGGCCATAAACGGCCTTTCCATTATTGAACGAAACCTTGCGCGCGGGCGAGCCATTACCTGAGAAAAAGAAAGAATTTGAAGTCGCTTGAAAACTTGGTGGCACAGGAACATTTTATGAGTTTTCTTGTCTTCAATTTGTTTTTTATCAATTCAGTAATTTCTTCAAAATGTATTATTACATACTTAAGTATTCGTAGTCTGTTTGAAGAATAGAATAATGCAATGGAGCTACTGACATGGATGAGATCTTTATTAGTTTTCTTGTCTTAAATTTGTATTTATGAATATTTTGCAGTTTCTTTAGAATGTTTCATTACGTACTCCCGTATTCGCAGTCTGTTTGAAGAATAGAATAATGCAATGGAGCTACGAATAAAGTAATACCAATCAAAGACGAGATGACATTAACGTCTACTTGCAACACTAATTTCTGAAACCGAATTAGACGCATTTACAAGACACCCCATTTTAGTCTTATAAATGTTGCTTTAAAGTAGAATATTAGAAGTTCCTTAGAGATTTAACGTTAATGAAATCTACAAATCATAATCACCAGATATATGGAAATGCATTGGCCATATGCTTTCAACTTCAGTCCCACTTTTGAGAATGAAACTGCTTTCTCTCTCTCTCTCTCTCTCTCTCTCTCTCTCTCTCTCTCTCTCTCTCTCTCTCTCCTCATCTTTTTCGTTATCATGATTGTCATCAGTCCATTTCCGTTTATAAAATAGATAAAATTGTCTCATTCCCTTCAATCTCTCTCTCTCTCTCTCTTCTCTCTCTCTCTCTCTCATCACCCGATACGTCTTGCAATATCTTCAATCATCAATTAAGGGTCACAGTGTTGCCAGACCGTTGCATTATTGCTGGGAATTGCAATGTTGCCAGAGCAAGAGTTTATGATTGTTGGATAATTCATTATGCTGGCTCCTGCATAGAAGGGTTTGCATCTTAGTGTGTAATTAATTGTTCTGTTCCGGATATTCCAGACGGTACGATCTGGCAACAATACGTGACGCGCATGCGCGCGCATGAAGACGACTATGAACATATCTAAGAATGACAAAGATCTCAAGGTTTGTTAATGTTTTATATTACCACGTATTGGCACTCCGTTCTGAATGGGATTTTGTATCGTTTACACAACGGTGTAAGTAAATTTTTATAAAAATATAAAGTTATAAGCTGAGCTTAAAAGCAATGATAAGGGAAGTGAGTATTCGTAAAGATATCAGATCATAAGCTGAACTAAGTACCACAACGATGGAAGTAAATATTCATAAAAATGCAAGATTATAAACAAAGCTCGTATTTTTTCAGACTAGAGGCCACGGAAACATAAGTAGATATTGAGAAGAGATTTCTTTTTATTTGACTGTGTCAAGGACCCTCATCCTTGAAATTTCAGTGCTCTTCTTCATCTCTGCTCAGTTTTATATGCAGTACATGTCACGTCATTTACATAGACACTGGACGAATGTTAAACAACCCCCCCACCCCAACTCCCTTTCCAACCTTCCAATACTCAAAATAAATAAATAAAGAAAGAAAGAATTGATGGCTTTGTCGCTACGATTCCAAACATGTTCTCTGTTAAAGTACGACCTGGTCAGGTGTGGCGACGAATATTTCATAGACGTACATTTTTCTCTGCACTTTGTGTTTTTATCTTTTCATTCCAAGTGTTTCACAAGCGTCATCATTTTTCAGATAATTCCATGTTTTTATTGCGAGATTGTCATAGGTTAGTCTGAGATAAAGTATAGGTTTAGGACTTAATCTTCAATCTTATCTTTCTTCGTTTTTCCGTAATATAAATATTAGGTGTAAAGTGTTTTGCCTTTGTTGTGAGTCGTTTTCCTTCAGCAAACGTTTTTCAAGGTCATTTATCATTCTTGATAAAATATATGATTACAATTGTTGATCTGGTGTTAAGAGAAGTAAATTATCTGTTGTTGTCGTTTTTTTCGTGGGAGGTGGTTAGATTACTTAGGCAAAATGTTTTCCAAGATCGTAAATAATTGTTCTCCTCTCTCTCTCTCTCTCTCTCTCTCTCTCTCTCTCTCTCTCTCTCTCTCTCTCTCTCATTGGGTTGGGTTTTCGTTTGGCAAAATAACACGAAAATTAAAAGAAATATCTTTTTTTTTATTTCTGTAATAGATTTTCATGAAAAAAAAACTTTTCCATTTGGAAAAATTAGAGATTAATTATATTTTTAGGTTCGATCAGTATCTAAAAAGAAAACGTCCTGATATCAGTTATGTACCCCACTTAAATATAACTATGAATTGCACTTTCAATATACTTTATTTCTTAATCTATTATTATAAAAACACAATTACATTTCAATAATTTACATTACTTGAATAATGCTCCCAATACAATATGAACTTAGATCAAATTTTGCTAAAAAATATAAATCATAATCAAATCGTATAGTTTAAAAATTCTTTCAATATACTGAAACTCATTATGAAACTGTGGAGTACATGTTAGTATTAAGTCCGCGTCATACCACGGCAGAACACGAACGTAAAGTAATTCCATAAACAAATAGTTGCATATTATTATCGAACGTAAACTCAGCAGAACATAACCCTTGACATGCTCATGCTCAGCATTACACGTCCAAATGCAACATGATAAGTAGAGTTCAATAAACAGACGAACGGGGAAGACCAAACAAAATTAAAACGGAACTGAGAAATGATTCTGGTGGAGGAGTCGGAATAACAGATTCTGGTGGGTGGAAAAAGTCTCAGATGTGTTTTGGGAAATTAACTCGTGCGCAGATCGGCTTGACCAAAAATATTAATTGATATATTTTCTGGGGAAAGGCGGAATTATTCAGGTGGATTATAAAGTTGCACACATGAGGTTATTGGTGCTCTTAGCAAAACTCTTCAGTAATTTAGTTTTTAATGGATGCAATGAAATGAAGACATATTTGTGTTAGTCTTGAAAAGAATGAGAGAGAGAGAGAGAGAGAGAGAGAGAGAGAGAGAGAGAGAGAGAATAATGTATAAAACCTTGCCCCATGTCCCCGTCCATTTTATTATACGTTTTTTTAAGTGCTAAAAGCCAGTATACTGGTCAATTCGAACTGTTGCAGCCAAACGTGAAGGAAACAAGAATGAAGAATAAATATCCCAGAATGTGAAGGCTTAATTATGAAGGGAGATGAAAGCCTGCCTCTTAATAGAAAGATTATGAGAGCATGCAAACAGAAGACAGACAACTCTAAATCTTCGTAGCAGAGAAAAAAAACTTAAAAGATGCTATCATATTCAAGAAAAATATCCCATTGATCAGTCTGATTATAATCTTCGTTCATCCTCTGTGTGTATTTTTCATGAAAGCGTTTAGCAGACGAATTATGTTGACAGACATTTTCTTGGAACAGAAGACTAGAAGAGCTCTTTTCTTAAAGCTGCTCACTGGAGTTTAAAATTCGTTTCCTGCTACACTACGGTCCTTCTTGTTCAAGGGTTCCAAACTGTGGATATATTGACAGTGGGTCAACAATTGCAGGAAAACAAGTTGCGTAAAATCTTTTACTAAATCCAAAGGCTTAGGCAAATGGACTGGAATGAGTCTTCCTGATGTCTGTTGCCAAAGGGATTGGTTTTTTAGGTGTTCATTCGGTAAAATGAAAGTTTTTTTTATGTTTTTGTTTTTGTAGCTGTTACGATTTCGGAATGTTTTTGCGGTGGGTGTTATTCTCCTCTCTCTCTCTCTCTCTCTCTCTCTCTCTCTCTCTCTCTCTCTCTCTCTCTCTCTCTCTCTCTGTATATATTTAAACTGCTAAGGTTGTGAAAGTATTTGTGCCTTTTCCAAACGGTTTTTAGAGGTAATAGAATCTCTCTCTCTCTCTCTCTCTCTCTCTCTCTCTCTCTCTCTCTCTCTCTCTCTCTCTCTCTCTCTCTCTCCTCTCTCTATATATATATATATATTATATATATATATATATATATATATATATATATATATATATATATATATATATATATATATATATATATATATATATATATATATATATATATATAAATATATATATAATATATATATATATCTATTATATATATATATATATTTTATTTGTTGTTTTGTTTGATTGTTTGTTTACACAGACACAAATATATATGTATATCCATATATATCTATATATATATATATATACTATATATATATATATATATCTGCCAATTTTTTTTAAAAACCATTGGTTTTTTTTTTTCTATCTGGACGGCGAACAAGTGAAATTGTGAGAGATGATACTAGTACTTTTTCATTTAAGCATTGTTCATATTTCTTTTTATTAATTCTTTATACACGGTTTTTTTTTTTACATTTATGCGCTTATTCATACATAAATTTTCAGCTTTTTGTGGAACTTCCCCTCAAGTTAAAGTTACTGGATTGGTATATTTCCTCCTATTTGGTGATGATAATACTTAGCTGAATCTGGCGACTAAATAATGTTGTAGCGCTTCCAAATAAGCTGGAATAATGTGTAAATTGTTGTTGCAGGATATATTCAGATTTTTTTTATTTCGGGGGGGGTGTTTAAGCCAAACTGAACTACAGCCGAGTTGCTCAAGTTTTTGGAAACTTTTGCAGACGTCATTTCACAATTCACTGGAAGTTGCCCGTTTGGTTGTGGGACTCTAACCTCGGCTGTTTATTCAGCTCTTGTTGTTTTAACCGCTGGTTCGATAATTCTGTCTATATCAATATATCAATGTATCAATATAGTATATATATATATATATATATATATATATATATATATAGATATATATATATATATATATATATATATATATATATATATATATATATATGTATATATATATATATATATATAATATATATATATATATATATATATATATATATATATATATATATATACAGCAATAAATCACCAAACAGCACGTGACAAATATGTACGTAAATAGCCACATGAAAGGTGAAAAATCAAAGACCAGGTACCAAGCGCTTTCGTGTATTGCGTACACGAAAGCGTACGCAATACACGAAAGCGCTTGGTACCTGGTCTTTGATTCTTCACCTTTCAGTGGCTATTTACGTATATATATATATATATATATATATATATATATATATATATATATATATATATATATATATATATATATATCTATATCTAAATATAAATATAAATATAAATATATATATATATATATATATATGGACTGGTAAAAATGATCTGTAACAACAGAATTCCATCTAATAAAAGGAGCCCATAAAAAACACCAAAATATAGAGAAAAAAGTACTATATTTCAGAGACTGCTGTCTCCCTCTTCAGGTAGATGAATGAGAAAAGTTTACAGAAAAGGTGGTATTTATACCAAGAGGTCCATCCACAAACAAGCCATTTTAAGTCACCCCCGCTGATAATCTTCCTTTAATCTTCTTAAGGGTTGGTGAATGAAGACGTTGTCGATCGTGTCCGAAATCCATGCTCCTTTTGAGATGTTCATTACCTGCCTCTCTTTTATTAAGGCCGATTCCATCATTTGACTCTTGTACCGGCAGTGCTGCTATAAAATTACACGGGACAAAATTCCAGTTTATTCTATGGTTATGTTCATTTATATGGTTGAAAATAGCCGAGTTCTGTTGTCCATTACATAACTGACCGTTTGTGTTGTATTAATCTCTGGGGAAGGGATTTACCTGTAAAAAACATCCGATGTAAGATTGGTCACCGTCCTGGCATGGGATTTCGTATACCCCAGAGTCCTTTGGAGATGTCTTTTGTTGGACGTTAATCAGGGATTTGGCTAAGGTGTTTGGGTAAGTAAATACAAAAGGTTCGATTTTCCGAGGGGGTTGGTTATTCTCTTAATCGTGTCCAGGTGGGGAATTATTATTATTGGGTTGGGTATCTCTGGTCTTGTCTTTAGGGGGGTCGGTAGAAAATTACGTTTGCTTTGTGAATTGCTTTCTCAATTATATGGTCAGGATATTTTAAAGACGAAAGTTGCTTGTGAATTAGTTCAAATTCTTTTTTCCAGGAATTCTGGGGAACAAATTCGTAAGGCTCTTAAGAACAAGTTACTAGCTACACCTATCTTGATAGCAATGTCATGATAGCTAAAGTAGTGAATGTATGAAAGTGAGAACGTTGGTTTTCTGTATATGGTAAATTTGTATTCTGTCGTATCTCTGATTATTAAAACATCAAGAAAAGGAATTTTGTTGTCTGTTTCCCATTCAACTTTTTAAATTTGATGCTGGGCACTAATGTGTTTAATTTCGAGAGGAATTCATTGAAATTGCCACCCCACCTATTATCCCAAAATGTTAGGTATACATCCAACGTATCTCATCCACAGCATGTGTTTTTGGGTTTTATTGCATTATTACTGTAGTTTCAAAGTATTCCATGTACAGATTGGCTAGACCAGGACTTAAAGGACTACCCATACTACACCCGAGTTTTGCTTGTAGAATGATTCCCCGAATGAAAATACGTTATTAGATGCACATAATTCAACTAGCTTTATTATTTTGTCAAGCGCCATGGAAAATGATCTGAATAGGGGGATAATTTTACCCATGTTTCCTCTTGATATCTCTGAAACGACTTCATAACAAAAATATTCTACCACTTTTTTACCATTGTCCCTTTGACTCTCTCAACTTCTTCCTGTTTTCCAATTCCCACTGATGGCTTTGTCAATACCAGGAAGTTATCAGGAAGTCAGGAGTTAATTAATGCAATGGCTTCCTTTGGAGGGAATAAATATTCTCGTGAACTTGTGTTCTTGTGAACTCGCAATTCATTTAGCAGTTTTTCGTTTAAGTGCTCATGAGAGCAACTAGATTCGCTGAACAGCAGAAGCGCCAATATGCAGTAATTGTTTAGCATCGCTGTCGAACTTCTTAGTTTCATTGGTCGTTTATTCCTCATTCCGGTGGACTGAGCAACAGCCTTCCAGACGATGTCGTGCAATTGGAACTTCAGAAGTTCAAGCGATGGTGCAATGCATTACTACCTTAATATTATTCCCCTTGCATTTAAATACGTTTGTATCTATCTGTTGATTTGCTGATATTTTTTTATATATATGGGGCCTCTTCTTTCTGTATTTCCCTTTACCTTGTCTAACTTATTCCTAATGAATACCATATTCTTTGGAAGCTTGAATTTCAAGTCAATGGCTCTTGTGGGCTTGTTGCATTATGATTAGGTTTCTTCCTCTGCTTATGCTTAATAATAATAATAATAATAATAATAATAATAATAATAATAATAATAATAATAATAATAATAATAATAATAATAATAACTATTTGTTGAGTAAACGAAAGTACATCATCGGTTGTACTTTCGTTAAACGTTCATTTTCATGTTTTTTTTTTTTTTTTGTTTACTGACAATTTGATTGGGGGATTTACAATAATGTTAATATCCCTATGAAACCAAAAACATTACCTTGATATTTCGTCCTTCAGCTGAGAAAAGTTATGATTTGTCTGCTTTCATGGATGTACTATGTGTATAACTTGATCACGAAGTATATAAAACGTGATGCTATGTATAAATAAAGGTTTTGCCACGGAGGAAAATGAAAGGCATATATGTATGTATGTATGTATGTATGAATCTACGGCTGCCGGACAATGGGGACAGTTGGCTCTTGAAAGCTCGCTAGTTGTGTGAATTGAAATATCCGTCAGATACCATCTTGTTTGAATGCGGTCCTGATATTCCTTGTGAGAATACACAGTCCATTATAAAAGTGATCAAGCTCTATGTGTGTATGTATTTATGTCAATCTCCTTACACCATAAAAGAAAGTTTCTATTGAACATCAGTTGTAAAGACCTTCCCTGAATAAGATATCACCACATCAGTAAGAGTCGGGAAGCGTTAATTCTCCTGATACTCTGGAGAAAAGGTTCAGCAATTCCCCACTGAAGCTGAGCTGTTGAATATGTAATTTGATTCTGTCGAGATGTTACAGATGTATTATTCAAAGAATAAGTGTCCCGTTTGTTACAATTACTTATTGATGGTGTGTCATCCTGAGGGTTTATCCTTTTCGCTCTCAGACCGAAATCAAGATCTCGGAGATAATCTTCAAACTTTAAGTGTGTGGGAAAAAGAAACTCTCTCTCTCTCTCTCTCTCTCTCTCTCTCTCTCTCTCTCTCTCCTCTCTCTCTCTCTCAAAATATTCTAGGAAAACAGAGTTGTTCTTGGGAGGAGGAACTTATCCTTTGGAATAAACACGAGAATAGAAGAGGAATTGGATGTAACTCTGTCGAAATACCTTTGACCTTAATTTGACGAAAACACAAAATGGAGCAATTAAGACGCGGAGAGAAATATGACACTTATTCTCACTTCTTTTCTCTTTCGCTTCTTGCCAATTTTATTCCGTGTAGAATAGCATCTCATCTCAGTTGTGACGAACTGTTGTTTTATTCTCGGCAACAAATCTCCTCTGCCAGATGCATTCGTGAGAAATTTGGTCTTGTCTTGGTAGGAGAGAACCACACATAGTCTGCCTGTTACCATTATCTGTTCCATTTTTCTCACATCCCATAATATCTGCTTTAGAAGTGTTAATTCGCCCTATATAGAAAGACAGAAAGCACTAATTTTATTTAAGATTATTTGAATTATAAACGAAGTGTTCCTGAATCATTTCTCTATTCTAAGTGTAATTTCTGCTAAATATGAAGGTAACTTCTCCCTATATAGATAGACAAATAGCACTAATTCTATTTGAAATGTAAAGGACGTTTGCCTAAATCATTTTTCTATTTTCATATAATATTCGAACACAAAATAGTTTTGAAATAGTTCATTGGCCTCCTGTTTGATATTAAGGTTACTTCTCCTGATACAGATAGATACACAGCACTTGTATTATTTAAGATATAAAAGAAGTATTATCTTTTCCACCCTGGTTTTGTTCAAACCATTTATTGTTATGTGACATTCGAACACAAAATAGTTTTGAAATAGTTCGTCGGTCTCCTGTTTGATATTAAGGTTACTTCTCCCTATGCAGAGAGGCAGAAAACAATTATTAGATTTAACATAAAAGCTTTACTTTATCCACCCTGGTTTTGCCCAAACATTTCTCTATTGGTATATAACATTCGAACCCAGAATAGTTTTGAAATAGTTTGTGGGACACCATTTCATTTTCACACGTTATATCCTATGGTATATCTTGCAGCAGTGAAAAGATCGAGGGCACAAGAATTTGCACGTATTCTATGAATGTCGAGGAATAATTTAAGGTCAGACCCCACCACATAATTCCCCTTTATACAATTTCTGAACTATGACAAACTTGTAAGTTAGGGAGAGATTGAAGCTGTACAAATCCGTGACCAAATATATATATGTGTATATATATATATATTATATATATATATATAATATATATATATTATAGATATATATATTTATACATACATACTACATACATACATACATACATATTTTTGGGGGGTAATAATATTCGTTTTGGTAACCCCATCCTATATAAAAAAAAATTAACATCTTTTAAATGCTAAAAAAATCCTTGAGAATTTTATTGCTGTTTCGGTCATCATATCTTTTACATTTTCCAGTTATAGATTAACTCGGGTCCGTGAGGCTTTGGATTTACAATAATAGTAATTATCATTTGCGGACGATGCTCTTTTGGATATATATAAGTGTTTTATTAAAAATTACGGAGAACTGTCCAATATTAGTCTGAGTTTTGAAGACATGTTGCCTCATGTACGCGCCATTGCAAGTACACAGGAGACACAGAAAGCCAGGAGAGAGAGAGAGAGAGAGAGAGAGAGAGAGAGAGAGAGAGAGGAAAAGGTAAAGCTATTAAAAGAGAGAGAGGTGGGTAAAGCTATAATGGCAGGAGCGAGAGAGAGAGAGAGAGAGAGAGAGAGAGAGAGAGAGAGAACACAGTTCAAGAATACTGACCCTCCACAAATACTCTGTGGTAGAGTGAACTATTTCAGTAAAACTAAAGTTCCACTGAACGTGAATGAAACAGAAAAAAAAAAGATGTCAGTGCTTCTTCAATTAAGGAAAAGAAAGTTGATTGCGAATAAAGAACCCAAAGCCATGGTTGTTAATTAATAGCAAGAAACCTTTGGAGAGAGAGAGAGAGAGAGAGAGAGAGAGAGAGGGAAGTCTTCCCTGAGTCTTTGACTTCGCTCCTTAATTGGAAGTAAACTTTAGGAAGAAATGTGGATGACGCTGTAACACCTTCGTTCCTTTTTAGTTTCTGTAAATGGAAACTATTGGGATAGTTTTGTCTGTCCGTCCGCACTTTTTTCTGTCCGCACTTTTTTCTGTCATCACTTTTTCTGTCCGCATTTTTGTCTGTCCGTACTTTTTTGTCCTCACTTTTTCTGTCAGCATTATTGCTCCCAGCACTTTTCTGTCAGCCCTCAGATCTTAGAAACCAGCGAGGCTAGAGGGCTGCAAATTGGTATGTTGATCTTCCACCCTTCAATCATCAAACATACCAAATTGCAGCCCTTTAGCCTCAGTAGTCTTTATTTTATCTAAGGTTAAAGCTAGCCATAATGGTGCGTCTGTCAACGATATAGGCCAGGTCACCACCGGGCGTTGGTTAGAATTTCACGGGCCGCGGATCATGTATCATTATACCGAAAGATAGATCTATTTTCGGTGGCCTTGATTATGCGCTGTAGCGGCTGTGCAGAATACTCGATTGCGCCGAAGAAACTTCGGCGCATTTATTACAAGAGAGGGCGCGGGGGGGGGGGGGGGGGGGGGGGGGTGCAATGTCGCACCCACCACTGCAGTGGGATCAGTGCTTGCAAGTAGATTACGTGAGTTGCAGGATACAGAAGACGACCTGAAAGAATTCTCACTCATGAGATTAAGAAACGAGTGATTTGGAGAATGAACGAAACATGGTGCATTTGGCATTATTTGAGGGAACTAGGAACGAAATAAAAACAAATCAACGAATTCCATTTCTCTCTCTCTCTCTCCTCTCTCTCTCTCTCTCTCTCTCTCTCTCTCTCTCTCTCTGAATTTGGTTATATATTGTTACCGAAACCAAATCGAATGCAGATATGACTGACAGCTGATATCAACTGATATTTATCTTTTCGATGGCATTGTATCTAAAAACTTACAGCTATGTCACGTATTTATTATCTATTCAAAAAAAAGCTTTTACGTGATTCTTAATTGTTTCACTGTTTCATTTATATCCGCTGCATGTACTAGTATACTGAGGTTTCCTTCAATTATTCCAATTTATTTCACTCTTGCAAAATTAAGTTTAGATGTAGCTGAGTTGATATCCTTTCTATTTGTATCAACCGAGTATTTAGCTTTACATGGCGATAATTTTTCATTAAGTGAAACGAATAAAGAAATTTGATATTCTGCAAGATTAGCAAAAATATACGTGCAGGCGTTTGTAATTAACTTACACATCACATGCACAGTACGAGAAAGCGATGTGTACGTTATCACATCAAATGACTGAGGATAGAATAAGGATAGCTTGCAGGATTAGTGCAATTTGCGGAATGAGAACACCTAGCAGAATGGTACCTTGTGGAATTTGGGTACCTTGCTGAATGAAGGTACCTTGCATTAAGAGGGTACTGGAAGCTTAAAGGTACCTTGTAGGATTAGTGCTTTGCTGAATGAGGGTGCCTTGCAGAATGAGGGTACCTTGTAGAATGAAGGTACCTTGCTGAATGAGGGTACCTTGCGGAATGTGGGTTACCTTGTAGAATATGGGTACTTTGCTGAAAAAGGGTATTTTGGGGAATGTGGGTTACCTTGTGGAATATGAGTACGTTGCTGATTGTAGGTACGTTGCTGAAAGAGGGTATTTTGGGGAATCTGGGTACCTTGTGGAATGTGGATTACCTTGTGGAATGTGAGTACGTTGCTGAATCTGGGTACTTTGTTGAAAGAGGGTATTTTGGGGAAAGAAGGTGTCTTGTGGAATGTACACACTCTCTTTCTCTCTCTCTCTCGTCAGGAACTATGAAAAATAAACGAGGTGTCGGTTAAATGACGCTGAAACATAATTAAATTTTTTTGGCGGAAAACTTAATATCCTCTCGCTTTTCAAAATTCGATTTTAATTCCGCTTTAAAAAAAATATTCAAACGAACTTTCGCCCTATTCGGAGCAATATTTCTAGAATTATAATTATTAAAATTATTTCAAAATTCCCCTTTAGCCAACTGAGTATCTTCGTCTAAGGAATGTTATTCGTGTACGAAAAAAAATCGTTCAAAATTACATGATATCGAAATGGTATCTGAATTTCCCTTTAGTGATGGAACATCCCTACAAATCAGAAGATGAAAGCTAACAAACTTCACTCCGTTCGGAGGCTCCAGGTTCTAATCTGTTAAGTTAAAGGAGTTTCAACGGAATCACCAACTTTGAGGTTCACTATATATGCAGTAGAAGTTTGTGATGTCAAGCAATAGCGTGCTGGAACTATGGAGGTAAACCTATTAGGAGGAGGAGATAAAGACTGAGGAAGAGGAATATGGTAGGAGGAAGTATTTAGTTTTAATTCAAGAATGACTGACAACTCTAACCCTTCTCGTGATATGAATTCTTTTCGCTAACCTAAGATTCCTATTAAAGTCAATGACAATACTATTATCAAGGTGCGATTGATTCATTTATAAAAGAGGCTGTCAAGCCAAGAAATAGGGCACTTTAATGCCTGAGCTACGAAAACAAAACCCAGTAGTTTATTTAAGCCATTTCAGGGTAGAAATCTTTCAGAGGCTGTTCAACAGGGTGTCCATAAGGTCCCAGTACCATTACAAGTATTTATAGCTTGTAAGGGTACTGGGACTTTATGGACACACTGTATAGTCAGTGTTTTTAAACATTAACTATTTCATTCTGAGATATCATCATTAAAGTTCATTTGCTTTGCTGAAGACTGTGAAAGGTCAGAGAAGGCTTTTTTTAATACTCTTGATTTTTCCTTTATTCATAAAAAGAGGAGTAGGGAAAGAATAAAAAGAAGGGACTTAATATTTGCTTTTGTTTCCTAATATTTTTTTATTCATAAGGGTAGTTTTCTAGTAGTTTTTATATTTATATTATTGCTTATGTTTAAATCCTTTTGAGATGCAGTCGAGTTTCAACTTTCTCTCTCTCTCTCTCTCTCTCTCTCTCTAGGTTAATGAGCCCAGTGGCATCTTCACAGTAGAGGTAGAGCAAATTCTATGAGTTGGAATGAAGGGAAGTAATGTTACTCTAACCATTTGCAGTTAAACCTGAGTTCAAATTAGAAGTCGTTTTCACTGAGGATGCAAGTACTCGGAAAATTAATTTTGAGAAATGCAAAATCTTCAACATTAATTTTCCGAGTACTTGCATCCACAACGAAAACGATTTCTAATTTGAACTCGGGTGTAACTGCAAATGGTTCCAATAATATTATCTCCCTTCATTCCACCTCATAGCATTTGCTTTCTCCCTACTATGAAGGTGTCTTTGGGCTCATTAACCTGTTACGACGTTGTGTTTACGGGATTGTTCTTTGCAACGGGGGAATTGCCAGCGTTGCTTCGATTAAATGTCGTTTCTGTTTTAAAAGGTTAATTAACATAATTACCAGGGTTGGCAAATAAAACTGATTTAATCAAGTGATTAAATCATTGATTTTTTTCATTCAAAAAATCATTGTTTTTTTATTTTTTTTATTTTGTTTTTAGTTTGAAAGTAAACAAATTGAAAAATATGGTTTGGAAGTTAAAAACAACTTAAGCATAAGTAAGTGCTTTAGGCCACAACTGGAAACCTAAACGATAAATCAATAGCAATTCTGTCATAAAATACATTTTGAGGAAGAAAAGTATTGAAAAACATCTAACAAATAAGAAAAAGCAAATAAATCAAAAAATCAAATAATAAAAAAACAAATAAATCACTGATTTCTTTATTTTTCTATTAAAAAATTTTGTTAAAAAATCACCAGCCCTGATAATTACACACCCTGAAAAATTACGACACGGGAGAATCTCTAATCATTCGACCAAGACTTTGAGTCTGCCTAGGAGTCTAAATAAAGCAAAGATTTCCAGGCTACTGTGGGAAAAAGCAGAGAAAACCCCTGACATCCACAATGACCCTGTGATAATTTTAGCCAGACTTCGTCAGCTTCATTGCCTCAAAGTTTTCGCCACTCCGGATGTGAATACTTGACTCGAAGTCACTTAGCGGAGGTGAACGAGCCCTCGAGGGAACATTAAACTGGAAGGTTTTTGTTTTAGCAGTCGAACAATTTGGGTGATCCATTTGTTTTTAAAAGAAGGAATCGCAATATCTCTCTCTCTCTCTCTCTCTCTCTCTCTCTCTCTCTCTCTCTCTCTCTCTCTCCCCAGAAGAGGGATTTCAAGTAATGGTTCTCGAGAGAGAAAAGAAAGTAGTGACACTTCAGGATCATAAAAGATATTGTAAGGTCACACTTCAAAACTACTGATAGAAATAAAAGCAGTTAAAACTAGGGCGTCTCGAACTTCTATGTAGTAAGCTAGTAAGCATAAGAACAGCGGCTAGGAATGTGTTTTTATGAAGGAGACTTTCAGCAGACACGTAATCCAGACTATCGGTTACCTCGTTTTTACTATTTTGATGTCTGCCAGACGCTGCAATTCTGAAACAAATAATCGACAAATTTGATCTCTATTTTTATGAGGTCTCGTAAAAGGGGATTATATTGATTATAAACTAAAACATAAGCGTCCATTCTGAGGATCGTGAGAAAGATTGAACGACAATTATTTGGATTAAGTTACAAGAGTGAAAGTTCAGTCTTTTAATCACGTCAGAAAAAATTCACATTTTTCTGTCTTGAATCTAAGCTGGGAAAAGTTTCCAGTGGTCGAAGATTAAAAAGGGAAAAGTGCACAATTATCCTTTTAAACCCGATTATAGCGTTTACCTTCCATTTTATTTAGATTTTTTTATTATCATGGCGGTTTATTAAGAACTTTTTCTCTATTTTCCAATGAAAAGTTAGCGTTAGTGAATACAGAAGCCAAAGAATTTGACTTCTTACTCAGCAGGATGGCTAATATCAATATAATGACTTTTACGATTGTCTCGTGTGTATAATACTGGTTTCTATATATGGGAAGGATTATTGATAATTCACTTCCATATGAGAGGGATAGAGAAACAAATAGAGACAGACAGAGAAGCAGATAGAGAGAGAGAGAGAGAGAGAGAGAGAGAGAGAGAGAGAGAGAGAGAGAGAGAGAGAGGTTTATAGGAACATACGTGTACACGAAGGAAATGTTCTGTCGAGATACTGAACAGAAAACATTAAAGTGAAGATATTAAGGATATCGAATCATAAAAACTGCTGGCGTCTATAGAAAATATATATATGAAAAATATGAAAATTTCCCGTTTTCTATAGAGAAACGGAGCTAATGACCTGCCGACATGACAAATCTTCAGGATAATGGTTTCTCTTGTACCTTTCAGGAGATATATTTTCCAAGAAGAGTCGTTTTCTAACTTTTTTAGTTTCCCTTTCAGATCCACTTGTTCTGTTTACAACTTTATAGAACTAGGTCTCTCTCTCTCTCTCTCTCTCTCTCTCTCTCTCTCTCTCTCTCTCTCTCTCTCTCTCTCTCTCGTAGGAGAATCCAGCATCAGTGTAAGTGCTGATTTCTTCGAGTACAAGATATAGAACGGCTTTTATGAAAAAGCAGTGTTACAATTTGCATTATTTATCAATAAAAGTGATAATACAAGTTGCTATTTAGGTATGAAAATGAATCAAATGAATCTTAGTAGTGCAATCTCTCTCTCTCTCTCCTCTCTCTCTCTCTCTCTCTCTCTCTCTCTCTCTCGCACAATGCTACAGTGTCATCTTTCCCCACAGCTAATATACCTTTCCTTCTCCTCAGAATCCATCAATGATGTTTTCGACCGAATCCTTCCAAAACCTTTGTCAAGTCCTAAATGGGATCCCGTCTCCCCAAAAGGATATCAGGGTCTGATTCCTTCTCCTTAATCCTTTTATAACTCTCCTTACCTTGTCGCCAATAAGGAAGGATCTGTGTCTGCCTTCTGGGTACGATTGTGGTGGTGTGAGTATTTGTGTGTCCGTCTGTTATGAAGGTCTTTTGAGTTGATTAGTGAACAGTATTGAATGTGATTATGTGAAATCATAAAATGGGTTTATTCTGTATTATGTTCTAGAGACTGTAATATATTTAGAAGGACAAGCTGTTGAAATGAATAAGGAATTTATTAGAATCATCAGCAAATATAAGGGAATCATTTACAGGACAGGAAATTCACGCAGTGGATAGGAAATTATAATGGCATAAATTCGATTATTATTAAGAGTTTAAACACTTTTCGATTAAAGTGGTATTGTTTTTTAAGCGAGAGTAGTGGAAATACTTGAAAATTTCAGAATATAAAATGATAGTTTTCTACATTTCTATTAATTTACAGCAATTCCTCAATTACTTAATTGCACAGATTTGATAAATATTAACTGAATTTATGTACTCTTCGATCAAAGTGATGTTCATAGTGTGTTCGTCTTTTTTTAAGTGAGAGTAGTGGAAATACTAGAACATTTCGGAATATAAAATGATAAAATTTTTAGCAATTCTTCAAAGGTTCAGAAACATTCCTTTTTCTGTCCTAGTAAACTGAATTATACCACAATTTAATCTTTTCCATTTTTCTATAAAAGTTTGTACACGTTTATTTCCTTTGGATAGCTATATTACAAAGAATTCTGAGAGAGAGAGAGAGAGAGAGAGAGAGCGAGTGAAAGCCTATGTGTACATCAAACTTCCATGTGGGTAATTTTTGGGCTTGTCGAAGGAATAGGACCATTATGTAGGTAAAAAGTTTTAAATAATTGGTTTTGATCATGCGTACACAAACACATTCACATACACACATACGCACACACCAACAAAACCGTTCTTACACAGTTAAAAAAATAAGAAACTCTTTACCTACCCCCTTTAATTAACGTTGGAAAACAATTGTACTTTGGTAAATGTTTTATTAAACTGACGGAATACAAACCATTTCACAACGCCCACCAACTAACTGTTCGAATTTTGTTCAGACCTTAAAGGGTACCAATTTTTTTTTATTTTGGTACGTAGATATCTTGTTATCATGGTACGTAGGTATAAAATATCCACATACGTCTGAAAGATTTTTTTTTTTTTTTTTTTTTTGGTACGTGGATATTTTGTTATCATGGTACGTAGGTATATAATATTCACATACAGCTGAAAAAAAACTTTTTTTATGAGCATATTGCTATTAATTCACAGATTTTCTTTTATATATTCTATTCCCAAGGTCATGACATTCACACCCACCTAAGGCGGTGCGACAATAATCTCTCATGCAATATAATATCTTTTTTCTTCTTCTTCTCCATTTCAGGAGAGAATCCTGCAGTCGAGCAAGGGCGTCTTCGCCTTCAGGGTTTGCGTCTTTGTCCCTGTTCAAAGTGGCTTGTCACCAGATCTCTCGACCCTCGTCCTTGCTGGACCTCTGTGTAAAGGTAAGGTTTAGTCTGTTTGTTGACATGTACTGGTCGTAGGTGAGTGGTTGTCTTCTTATTCTTAGGAAATTGTACGGAATTTTATTAGTATAAGTGAGGCAGTGTATGGACTATATTTATTTGATATTTGTGTCTGTATCTTTCTAAGCATGGTTTTCAATTTTTTTAATTGCCAATGTCAGTGTGGTTCGCCTTATATATAATATATATATATATATATATATATATATATATATATATATATATATATATATATATATATATATATATATATACATAATACAATCAAGCCGTTTCACATTTTGTCTCTTTGCATTCTCCCTCCTACTAACCTTTAAAATGATTATACAGTTTTCAAATCACTCTTATGAGCTACCTTCACCAGATAACTGGTCTAATAAAGTTCCTGCTTGTATTTAAATCAAACATCTTTACTTTATGAAACATACTTAATCAGAGACATGCGTTAAAAATATCCAGACGGGGAATATTAATGATATCACGCAGAATATTAACCAAGGGCTAGTCATTTCTAGCTGTGCCTTAAAGGTCGACCATGAAAGTGATACATGGCCTGACAGGGACACGACTTCAAATCTGAGGGACCTAATGCGCATTTGGGATTTTAACTATTCCGGGATGTAGGTTAGTCACATCCTCGTATAGAAAAGAGAGAGAGAGAGAGAGAGAGAGAGAGAGAGAGAGAGAGGAGAGAAGGATAACCAGCGGGTGATGGGAGAGAGAGAGAGAAACAGACAGAGCCAGATAGACAAACAGCCAACGAGTTATAGGAAAGAGAGAGAGAGAGAGAGAGAGAGAGAGAGAGAGAGAGAGCCAGACACAAGGATGACCAGCGGTGATAGAAGAGAGAGAAACAGACAGAGCCAGATAGACAAACAGCCAACGGGTTATAGGAAGAGAGAGAGGGAGAGAGCCAGAGAAAAGGATAACCAGCGGGTGATAAGAGAGAGAGAGAGAGAGAGAGGTTCGTCGTTTTTTACACCCTATGACCAATTCATTCTTAAGTAACGGGTTAACCGAAGAAGAGAGAGAGAGAGAGAGAGAGAGAGCTTGATAGACAAACATCCAGCAAGTGATAGGAAACACACACACACACACACACGAGGGCCGGACCAATTAATCCCTAATAACCAGTAACCGAAGCTCCCTGCCATGATTTACCACCCCCAAAATACTCGACAGCATAATGACGATGATATATAGCGTTAGAAAAAAAAAACTCGCTTCTTAAATCAACCGTTCACAAGGGAGACAGGTAAACGGTCCGTAATTGGTAGCAAAGAGAAATTTCTTTAATTTTTTCCCCTTACTTATAGTTATAGGGTTTTTTTTTTGTTCATATCAATATGCACAATGGGTTGGATTTTTTTGGAATTTTTTTATTTACGGTCGTGTGTTCAAGAAATACGATTTTCTTATTTCTTTGTTTGCGTGTTCCCCTGACTTTGTATAGAACTCTTATTTTATTTTCATGCCACTTTGTCTTAGTAGGTTGATACGTCATGTTATCAAGATAAAATCTGTTTTTATATATATTCTATATATATATATATATATATATATATTATAGATATATATTATATATAGTATATGTGTGTGTGTGTGTGTGTGTGTGTGTGTGTGTGTGTGTGTGTGTGTGTGTAGAGAGAGATAGAGAGAGAGAGAGATTGTTAAGGACAACAATAATTTAAAAGAAAAATCCATAATTTTCTGTCAGTTCCTTAATTCATATTAAATATTTTCAATCTGGTGTAATTCCTATACCTCTTTTATATATATGTATAGGTATATTCATAAATATTTACATTATATATATATATATATATATATATATATATATATATATATATATATATATATATGATATGTATATATATCATATATATATATATATATAAATAAAGGTATATTCAAAAATATTTACATATATATATATATATATATATATATATATATATATATATATATATATATATATATATAGATATATATATATATATATATATATATATATATATACATATATAAATAAAGGTATATGCCACGTGGAAAAATAACAACGGAGTATCACGAGATCTTTCGACGTTCAAACATCCTTTACTTAGCAGAAGAACTGACTTGACATGAGGAAATGACAATACACGAAAGGTCAATTAACTGACAGATAGGAATTATAAAGCGATTAGTACCAGAAATCCGACACACCTGGAAGATGAGTAACCTTCCCAACCAAGCAAAATCTTGGGTACAATTCAAAGTTTAAGATAATCTGCTCAGACACAAGGACTAAGACAATCTGCTCTGGCACAAGGACAAGACAATTAAAAGATTATTCATAGGTGACAACTATTCAGAACTTTGGTAAACAAAAACACTATTCACGATACATATTCAACATACATATTAAACTACATATACAATCGAAGATATCTTTATGGCAACTAATATTTATTTAAGTCTGTAATTATATCTTTGAGGTCATTCTCAAACATGTTACAAATACAAGGGTCTAAATGAAACATGCCACGGCTAATATTGGAATTGCAATGAGAAATAAGTTGTATTAAAGCAGATTCTAAAAGATTTTGTGATAAGCATGTTTTGACCTTGCAATTACTGAACTACGAAACCAATATATTCGGTGGTTGTTTTCACTTAATGATGAATATTGCATTGGATGTTTGCCCAGTATTTACAGAATATTTATGCTGGCTAACCTTACTTCTAAGCCCTTGCTCGACTGTCCGAGATAAAAGGAGGGACAATCCATACATGGAATTTTATATATTATGTTGCTTTCTCTGGGGCCATTTTTTATTAACATTCCTTTTTAGTGTGTTTATTTATAGGCAAGGTTGACCTTAAAGGCTTTTAGCAATGAGTTAATGGTTTCAAATCCGTTAAAATAAGGCAAACTGAGAAGTTCTTAGAATTTTCTTTCTCCGTGTTACTTACATTATAAAACTTTTTGTGGGCTTTATTATATCAAATATCTAATATATGTGAAGGATAACATAAATCTTTCCCTATTTTTCTTATGTATTCACTTTCTTGATCCAAATATTGGGGATTGACAATGCGCAATGCTCGTAAAAACATAGAAGAAAACATTTATACTGTTAAGTTAAGATGGTGGCCTGAATAGAAATGAACATAAGTTAAGTTGTTGGTCGGTTTCCTATAAATACTAAATTTACATTGAAATGGTTCTCTATGTATCAAAACATCTAGGAAAGGGAGGCAATTGTCTTTTTCTAATTCCAGAGTAAACTTAATCGATGGTACCTAGAATTAGAAAGTACCAACTAGAATATTACTCAGTGATTTCATCATCCCATATAAAAATATGTTCATTTTATTTGCTTACGTTCAAGTAGCTAAGGCTAACCTAAATACGATTTTAAAAAGTCATTTAAATTAAAGAGAATTACGTCTACGTTTTACCCAACTGCGGTTTTATGTTCCTTTCAGGATTATCAACAAAACGGACTTCTCTTCGAAACGTGTAGATATATTTTTCAGTATTATTCTCAGGTTAGAATGGAGAGACGTTCCAGCATCATGTTACTTCCTCTTCTCCACCTTGTAAATTAAGATCTTGCAATTTTAGTAACTGTTGGAAATTAATGAGGGTTTGCAGTCTGCGCTAAGATGCTCTCATTAGAGTCAGTTGAAGGATAAAACTGCAGGTTGGTTTTTTAACATTTGATCTCTCCTTTACGAAGGAAAATCTAAAATTTTTACCAAAGCTTTTTACGGCAAGATGAATGTGATGCCACAGCATGAGTAGAGGATAATCTCTTGTTTCTACATTTTGAAAATTATTCTCTCTCTCTCTCTCTCTCTCTCTCTCTCTCTCTCTCTCTCTCTCTCTCTCTCATTTTTTGTAGTGAATGTGATGACACAGCAAGAGTAGAGGATAATTACTTTGTTAATACATTTTGAAAGTTATTCTCTCTCTCTCTCTCTCTCTCTCTCTCTCTCTCTCTCTCTCTCTCTCTCTCTCTCTCATTTTTTGTAGTGAATGAGGTGAATGTGATGCCACTGCAAGATTAGAGGATTATCCTCTTGTTTATATATTTTGAAAGTTATTCGTATCCTCTCTCTCTCTCTCTCTCTCTCTCTCTCTCTCTCTCTCTCTCTCTCTCTCTCTCTCTCTCTCTCACACACACACACACACACACACATTTGATGTATCCCTATAGTAATATTCTGTCTTCGCCTTTTTTTCCGAGATTCATATCTCTCTCTCTCTCTCTCTCTCTCTCTCTCTCTCTCTCTCTCTCTCTCTCTCTCTCTCTCCACCAGTTGTAAACGGAAACAATGTAGAAGAGTATAAAAGAAAGCTAGACAAAATCCGTAAATACCAAATAGAATATTACTCAGTGATTTCATCATCGCATATCAAAATATGTTCATTTGATTTACTTACGTTCAAGTAGCTAAGGCTAACCTAAATACGATTTTAAAAAGTCAATTAAACTGAAGAGAATTCCGTCTACGTTTTACCCAACTACGGTTTTATGCTCCTATCAAGATTAACAACAAGACGGACTTCTCTTCGAAACGTGTAGATATATATTTCAGTATTATTCTCAGGTCAGAATTGAGAGACGTTCCAGCATCATGTTACTTCCTCCTTTCCACCGTGTAAATTAAAATCTTGCACTTTTCGTAACTGTTGGAAATTAATGAGGGTTTGCAGTCTGCGCCAAGATGCTCTCATTAGAGTCAGTTGAAGGATAAAACTGCTGGTTGGTTTTTTGACATTTGATCACTCCTTTACAAAGGAAAATCTGAAATGTTTACAAAAGCTTTTTACGGCAAGATGAATGTGATGCCACAGCATGAGTAGAGGATAATCTCTTGTTTATATTTATTGAAAATTATTCTCTCTCTCTCTCTCTCTCTCTCTCTCTCTCTCTCTCTCTCTCTCTCTCTCTCTCTCTGTTATAGTTTATAATAACTTGAAAAGGCGAGGTTTCAAAAAGTTATTTCCATGGAAGCAGCCACGAGAGAGAGGCAGCGAATTGCAAGTGAAATTATTTATTCAACTTTCTTGGTCTTTCATCTTGCAATGCTGATTTAAATTCTTTTGGGGTAAAAATCGACTATTACCCCTGTGAAGAGATGAAAGCTACATTTGCCGGGTTGAATTAATGGAAAGAGCAAATGGAAATTATATGCATGTGAAGAAAGTATATATATATATATATATATATATATATATATAGATATATATATATATATATCTATATATATATATATATATATATATATATATATATAATAGAGAGCGAGAGAGAGAGAGAGAGAGAGAGAGAGAGAGAGAGAGAGAGAGAGAGAGAATGCCTTTTTATTTCAGAAAAGGATAATTCCCATTTATGGTTTTTCTAGTAAACATTGGCCTACCATATGAAACATTTTCTCTCTCTCTCTCTCTCTCTCTCTCTCTCTCTCTCTCTCTCTCTCTCTCTCTCTCTCTCTCTCTCTCGATTATTTTTTTACCGGCTGATACATGGTGGAAATTCATCTCGTAAAATGAATTCCTCATTCGTAACAATTGATATGAACATCTAATTAAAATAAAAATCTTGGCCATCTTCCTCACATCAGCATAACCTATAGCAAAATTAACAAAATAATTTTAAAAAGTATAGTCCATTCAGGCTGTTTCGAGAATCTCTAAGGAGACTTATATTCTTATATTACACTTTTCTGAAAACGATACAAATTCGAAAGCGTAAGAATGCTGGAAAGAGGCCAGAAAATTCTAACCATTTCCAGTAGAGATATGACCGAACTTTGAAAATGGACCTTCAAGAAGTTTCCTATAAGCGGAAGTAAGGGAGGGCCTTAAAAATAAATTTGGCGTTTGTTACCTTTTGTTGTTTATAAAAGTTAAATTTTCGTCAATACAAGTGGAAAAAGTCAACTGCTTAAATGCTGTTTGATTCTAATAATGTAGGAAAGAAAAACCATTGAACCTAGTTCTATAAATTAAAAGTGTCTGTAAGGATATGAATATCACCTTGATTGAATCTTCTTTCAATAGGAATATTCTAAAGTGGATAGATTCTCTTTCATAAATCTTTTTAAAATCATGCTATTTATTGGGTATTCTTTCGAATGAACACCATTTCCTTTGGAAGCTTGAATTTCAAGTCAGTGACCCCTTTGGTAGGCTTGTACCGTAGGTATAGGGATCATCATCTGATAATGGTAATGATAAGTTTTTTGAAATGCTCTTTACTCCAACAATGTTAGATGGGAAAATCGCTGAATCAAATCTCGTAAACTGAAATGCTTCTGAATATATGAATATCAGCTTAGTAAGGTACAGACTTCCTCCATTTGTTCTCAAAAGAGATACTCTTACATTGTTCAGATCGCCTCCCAGTTACCCCCAAGGGACTTGCTGACTTTGTCAGGAGCCGGTTAACTGTCATCAGTCAGGGGCACCGTTTCCCCGGAGCTGATGTTGTTATAGACGCAGCAGGAGTCTCGTCCTGAGCAGATTTCTTTGCTATTTTCGTGTCTTCGACAGATTCGGAGATAAAAGAAACAGGCTTCCCACGGCGATGCTGACGATGTTTACTTTATTCTCGTATTTCTTTTGTGGAAGAAGAAGAATCACAGTTTTTTTCCTTAGTTACAGGGATATGCAGATCGATATGTTTGAGAGAGAGAGAGAGAGAGAGAGAGAGAGAGAGAGAGAGAGAGAGAGAGAGCATGTTGTATGACTGGCCTCATACAAATACATCAGGATTACCCCGTTGAGAGAGAGAGAGAGAGAGAGAGAGAGAGAGAGAGAGAGTAGAGAGAGAGAGAAGGATTTTCCATTCATAAATATGGGATTGTTATATTGTTTTTGAAAGTTTATAGATACGTTCAGGTTGTTTTGTAATGGCTAGTATAAAGAGAGCTGTAAGTACTAGATGTCTAACACAATTTGTAATTTTTCTAATTACTAAGCTATTGGTCATTCCTTTGAAATATACGCAAAGTATCAAATGATTAAATTGAATATTTTTAACGTATTCGGGAATTTTGATAATAAGATAATAATCCTTTTTCTTCAATATTTCTTTTATCATGGTTTTAAATACATTATAGCTCACATAATACTATAGTGTCAGTGAGATACAGTTACTAAGTTCACAGGAGATGATTTATAAAAAGAATAAATTAAGAAATGTTTGATAAATGAATAATAATAATAATAATAATAATAATAATAATAATAATAATAATAATAATAATAATAATAATAATAAAAGTCCAAAGATTAATATAAACTTAAGGCCCATAATAAAATATGAATTACATTGCACACATTAATTAATCACTTTGGAGGGCCAAGGCATTGTTAACAGTAAATTCGCATAAGGGAATTTAAGGCCAGACACTCCGTCCATTAAATTCAAGGCAGGTAATGGACTAAGTCTTACCCAATCAGGCTGAATGGATAGTAAGACACAAATACTGTATAAGTTAAGT
>NC_061090.1:32068377-32073377 GCF_015104395.2 Macrobrachium nipponense | reverse complement strand
CAAACTCACACATCCGCACACACAATCCAGAACTCACAGTAACTCAACGGACTTCTGCACTCACATTTCAAACTCGAAAGTTCTCACAAGTAAAAAAAAGAAAAAAGGTAATGAGCCCAAGTAAAAAAATCACGTAACAAGCCCAGACCCAAAATTATCATTGAAAAATGTTCTCTCAAGCTCTGATATTTCAACAACCCACAAAATCAGTAAAAATTCTCCAATATTTAACAGCAAAAACCCGTCACTGCTCACATAATTAATTTCAAAACGCCCATTTATGTAAATAACAACCCCGATAAATTACATCTCCCGTCCAAAAAGAAATGCTATTTAAAGCTCAATCCCCAATTACATCTCTTGTAGGAAAAGGAAAAAAAAAAAAATAAAAAAAGATAATCACAATTAAACTTCCCCCATCACAAAGCACATAATATATGCATGATATACACAACCCCGCATTTTCCCCAACCAATGCAATATGCATAGTTACGGAATTTTCCCATCGCAACTTTTCAAGCGACCGGACAGGGCCAGAAAGCAAACTCTTACACGTGCACTTTCATGAAATGGTGTGGTCAACATTTCCAAATATTGCAAAAACTCTGAGCAATCACCACTAGAGGAAGAGAGTCAGTACACCGGACACATCACAGTACTTCAGCAAAAAATCCACCTGCGGACACATCAGGTGCTCGAACTGCAGCATAAAAATTGTCTAGTCAGACTCGCAGCTTCAGAAACTCATGATTCTCAAAAAAATGTTCTATACTGACACTAAGTAAGCACATTTCACAAAAATATCTCCAGGATATGACTAAGCTGCTCAAAATTTATCTCGAAGACATATCTTTCACATGATACTGCCCAATTATAAAAAAAATTATTACCTATTCGGGATAAAAAAAACTACAATAAACTCGTAATTCAGCAATTATATGTCTCCAAAAATAACATCTCCATAGGACTACAGTGCAGTAATGCCACTCGCCTCCAATTAGTCACAAAACCAAAAAGAAACACAGAACTCTTCTCATGGCTTGAAAAACTCCCAGAGAAAAAAAAAGTCATAACCACAAAAAAGGTCACCCCCAAAGATTAATGCCACCCACATATTATTATATAAATATATAAATCACCACAATAATAATAAAACCACCCCAGTGATAAAAATATTTCCTCCATTTAATTAATAACCACACCACCATATTCCCTCTAAATTCACCAATAACCACGTGTTAATAAAACCACCACTCCGGCAATAAAAAATATTCACCTCTATTTCGGCAAATAAAAAATACTTACCTCTATTTCACCAATAACTCCATGTGGAATAAAACAAGTCTCCAAAAAATATATCTCCAAGCAGGATAATCAAAAATGTAACTCCACCTCCAAAAAAATATGCACTCAAAGCATCCAGCTGACACACTCACAAATATTGCCCATATATCTCCTCAAAAAGTGTCTCCATTTGCAACAGAGATGGCTGCAAAATAATTGAACTAAACATAGCTCTCACCACCATAGGCAAATATTATATCTCCAATATATTATATTTCAAATGATATCTCCAAAATAATATACCTCCAATTCTCCAGAGAATAACTCAATATTATAGTAAAAAACTGTAAACTCTCTGTTTAGCATAACTGCTGAAAAAGGGCAAAAACTCGGCAAATAAAATTGCACAGAAAATTCTAGAAAAATCACCAATGTGCCACAATTCATTTGAACAAAACTCCAAATTCAAAGTGTCTAAGTAAAGACTTCTCCATATGCACTATGACATAGGCCACTAGAAACTTAGCCAAGTTTCCTATCTCTGGCAAAACTGTCACAAATGCAACAAAGGTATTGTGCAAGAAACCCACAGTTTCTGGAACATAAATATCCAGAAAGAAAATATGTAGTGCCATTACGTATGCATTAAAAAAGAATGCAAAAATTCTCCCATAAATCTCTCTGCAGCATCAAACAGCTGAAAACACAAACACGTCACATTCCCGAACAATGACTCTAAGTCACGAACCGAGATATTAAAAAAAAATTAACACAAACTGGAGAGGAAAAATAAATTCAAATTCAGCGATGGCTAACTTCTAAAAAAGGAAAAAAAAGAAAAATCAACGGCACTGTTAACTATCCCTGTGACTCGCGTAGATGTCAAGCAATTATCTGCTGAACTCATAAAAAAATTGAAAAACAACTAATGTGTCGTGAGTTCCTCCCAAATTAAAAAAAAAACACCACCCTTGATAGCATTACAACACCCACGTTAGTATATAGAAAAATCACCAGTATCAGAAGTATCATTATCAGCAGTATCACCAAAATTGCTATCATCAAAATCACACCAATATTAGTATACACCTCACCAATGTTAATGCTTGCCCATTCACCAAAAAATCAGCACAAAATTCACCAAAAGTTCAGCAAAATTCAGCACAATTCACCAAGATTCAGCCAGATTCATAAAAAAAATGCAATTCAAGAACAGTTTCGCATGTATGAAAACCATCCGTACACACGCATTTATCAACACAAAGACGAATGCGTCTCTTCTAAATATGCGCCAATAAAAAAAACATGTCACTTTATGCTACTATGGGGGAAAAAAATGTGGCATCCTAAACCAATCCCATAACACAAAATTATTCAAAAATAGAACTCAGGACTCAAAAAACACATGTTAACACTCACCCTTTCATAACAAGAGAAAACACGAACACAAAACCAAATGCGCAGTAACACGCAAATACACACACACAGACGTCTCGGGAATGCACTCACAAGGTCTCAGCTCTAACTGAATGTGCCCAACCCATCGAGGCATCACACTCTGGGCAAAATGCTGAGTCCAGTAAAATCCTTCCCTTCCCATTACCACAGTTAATGGACGGACATTTCTCATTCCCTCTTACTTAGTAACTGAAATTTAACAATTTTCCACAATCTCACAAAAGGCTTTGTCGTTCGAGACATTGCTAAGCCACCAACTATTACCAGCGGAAAGGGCGTCGCCCCCACCCCCTGCTATTTTAATATTTGGTATGCGTTTAACCGTAGCGTTAGGCGAACTGGTAACCCTCAGTCTCTTCTCTCTCTCTCTCTCTCTCTCAAAGCGATCACTGGCAAAGGCCCTCTCTCTCTCTCTCTCTCTCTCTCTCTCTCTCTCTCTCTCTCTCTCTCTCTCTCTCTCTCCATTCCATCAGGTCATCAAATTAGAGTCGGAGTTACCAAAATATATGTGTTTTATTCAAAGAAAAGTATTGGTTGAATAATTCAAGTTCTTACAAGATAATTAATGGAATGATAATAGTTCAAGTCTCACAGACAACTAACTCAGATAACCCTCCGGTATTTAAATGTCTTAATCAGTAATTAGTCACACCAATTATCTCTTCTCCAAAACACAGTCCCCTCACTAGGACACTCGGTCCCTAGGACATTCGGTCCCCTCACTAGGACACTCGGTCCCCTCACTAGGACACTCGGTCCCCTCACTAGGACACTCGGCCCCCTTACTAGGACACTCTGTCCTCTCACTAGGACACTCGGCCCCCTCCATTAGGACACTCAGTCCCCTCACTAGAGCCACCTGTTTAAAAGACAGGAGAACACACTAGTGAGCACACACACAATTGTAAAGACAAAGTTAAAAGATTAAATGAAATGGAACATCTTTACAAGATATCAAAACAAGCCATCCCTTTGGCTAAATCATGATAACTCACCCGTTGCAGCCTGGAACGTCAACACTTTAACAAATAACTTTCGCAGAGCTATCCCAGCATTCTGCTTTTTCTCCCGTAGCAGTCTCCCTAGTTCTTGGCTAAACCATGCCATTATGAAGGACAATAGTTAGTACACCGTACAGACGAATTCACAGACCTCCTCAACGCCCCAATTAACTGGTCAGCCAGTTTTCAAAGACACCTTGAACAATAGCCTCATGACACTGATATGCTTAAGTAAGGAACTTTAACATCCACCACCCCAAAAAGAGATGTCAGCATTCTTAGGTCGTCGCTTCGGACTCTGTCTCCATGGGATATATATATATATATATATATATATATATATATATATATATATATATATATATATGTATATATATATATATATATATATATATATATATATATATATATATGTGTGTGTGTGTGTGTGTATGTATATATTTATATTATATATATATTAATATATATATTATATTATATATATATAGATATATATAAATTTATATATACATAATATACCATATATATTATATAATTTATATATATATATATATATATATGTATTATAAAATACTATATATTCTATAATATATATATATAGAATATTAATATATTATATCTATATATTATATATATTAATATATATATTAATATATATAATTGTTATATATATATGTATACTATATATATATACTATATATATTATAATAGATTAGCTAGATTATATATATATATATAACATATATATATATATATTAATGTGCATATATATGCTATGTAATATTATATATATATTTATATATATATATATATTATATAATATATATATATGCACGTACACTCTAACAACTCTGTAACTCGTCATCTTTGCTATCCCAGACTCCTGACATTTCTGCCAAATCCTGATGAGTCGTCAGCACACGAAGTTATCCCCAAAGGGCGAGAGGAAATGACAAAGTCAGAGATCCTGTTTCCAAAGGATATCCTCCCTGCACCCTTATAAAGGATGTGAGAGAGAGAGAGAGAGAGAGAGAGAGAGAGAGAGAGAGAGAGAGAGAGAGAGAGAGAGACCTAAGTTACGTAAGGCTTGAGCTCTATTTTATTTGGTTTATATGCCAGTACTTACCTACATATAAACATTCATTCTTTTTGGAATAAGAATGAATGTTTTTAAAAATTATAGTAAGATTGAAATATCAGTAAAAAAAATACACTTACATTAATTTAGAATCCAACGAAAGTGATTAGGGAAAAAAT
>NC_061090.1:32033377-32060877 GCF_015104395.2 Macrobrachium nipponense | reverse complement strand
CTTAGTCAGGAGGGTAGAATGTTAACTTACTGGTTTCTTTATGAGCAGAGTGGGTTTCTGTCATTATGACTTGTTAATCATTTTATTGCTATTTTATATTCAACTGCTTTGGGTAATAAATAGTATATTTTTTTATACTTACGAGATCTTAATAGCCTAACGACATGGTTGCAGACAGAGGGCACCATTGACAGCAAGTAAGGGTTTACAATTTTTGTAGTTTAAGGAAAAGGGGTGGGGGGGTAAGATATATATGTATATGTGTATAACAAGCAGACAAGCATTTATCTGATAAATGCTTGTCACCATCATAACGTTCAATAATATTTGCCAATCATGCATAGACATTATTACGGCTGTTGATTATATACATTATATATATATATATATATATATATATATATATATATATATATATATATATATATGTGTGTGTGTGTGTGTGTGTGTGTGTGTGTGTGTGTGTGTGTGTGTGTGTATGTGTGTGTGTGTGTGTGTGTGTTTTTGTGTGTGTATTCCTTAACAACATTCCTTGCAAAATACATTTAGGTTAGTTTTCCACATACGTGCAGCGAGCGTCAAATGAGCACGATTAATCCGAGCAAGATAAACTTCGACTCTCAAATTTAACGGGAAAGTTAGGAGTCCGGAATCTTTATAATTTCAGACCTAACCCAGATACACTGCCTGTTCTGTATTCGTCGCCTCCTCCTTCCCTTAGCTTATGTAACTTTGAGGGACTTTGCGATGCTAATGCCGAAGTTATCGTCTCCGTGGTGATCTGAACATTTCTGGCTTTCGCCTCGATTGCTGGCGCTAAAAATAGTAAAAGTCGTCTTAGAATCTTCATTTTTTTAAAAATGAAAGACGTCTCACAAACTCAATTTTTGTTTTTACTGAATATCGGGAATTGTAACAGACCTATTTATAAAAAAAAATTCAGTTCTTTTCTTCGGCTGATTTCTTTATTTGACGGATTAGTCCTTTCGCTAACTGTTTGAATATTACCCATATTTTGCCCTATTGTTATCATTACACATACACACGCACATATACATACATACATATGTTTATATATGTGTCTATATATATAATTATTTTAAATACTTAGCTACGTATGTTACCTAATGAAAATCCCCTATGGTTTATTGTTGGGCAGCTCAAATAGCATGTTAAATATTTGAAGTTAGTATTCTGGAAAAGCATTTTTGTTAATCGTCCATTTTATTATTTTTTTATAAGATTCTGCTATTATATTCTCGTTATTTTCATTTTCATCCACATACCAACGTCAACGACGTCTTCCATACCCTGTCATCGTTTCTCTATCTTCAGGAGAACCCCGTCTATATCATGTTTACTTACGTGTGACGATCCGCTGCGCGAGAAATGGAATTTGTAATGAACCCGAGTCAACAGCAACGGAGCTGAAGATATGGATGTGTCAGTCATCAGCTACATATAAGCTCTTATGCTGTATATACATATGTATTTAACTTTGTCTGTATGCGACAATTCGTGTATATATGTTTACACGAACTCTCGAATACGGGCATTGTGCATTTTAAAGTACTTCATATCGACGGGGAAAGCAGTATCCAATGGCTCTTTGAAACCCCTCCTTATTTATTCTGGGATTCTTTTTACTGTTTTAAGGTAGTGACAGTATCCAGTAGGGGACAGTATTACCAACTGATGTCCTGCTAGCTTGTGTTTCCGTTGCCATGGTAACCTAGTGTTATCAGCTATAATTACGGATTATCCCTATGCCTACATCATTAACAGTAGAGGAGGGACGCATTTGTACGGATAATGTCCATTTGGTCTTTTATACCTTTACCAGGTGGAGGCTCATACGAATGATGTGTATGGGATATTAGAGAAGACACCTGTTAGCCTAGGATATGTATATTTGCGTTACGGTAGAGTGGATGGATTATGATAGTTAAGTTGGGAGATTCCGCTCATCCTCTCCGTTTAGTTAATGAAGCAAGGATCCTTAGGCATTACGGTTTCATAGCACCAAATCTCGACGACTTCGTAATTCAAGTGGAAACAGAGATGAAGGTTCGATTCTCGAGCATTCCACTGAGGGGTTGGAGATGTGTATTTATGGTTATAGAAGTTCACTCTCGACGTGGTTCTGAAGTCACGTAAAGCCGTTGGTCTCGTTGCTGAATAACCACTGGTTCCATTAAACGTAAAAACACCATACAAACAAACAAACAAACAAACAGAGATGAAGGGTGTGCCTAAGATTTATTCAGAATCTAATGAGCATTACAGAGGCAGGCAGTCACACGTAGACTTTGAATAATGACTGTGATTTTTTTTCCACAGCTTTTCCTAGCTGATTTATTACTGGTGGAAATGAAAAAGAGAGAATAAGATGCAGCACTAAGAGGGGCTTATCTTATCTTTGACGCGGTGATTTTCATCATGGAAAGGAAGAGCTTCCGTACGCCTACACTTTTGAAGTATCTAATCCCCAATCCAGTAGGCTCGAAGAGTGATGAGTGTCGGATTTGGAGGGATTTAAAGGAATTATAATCAAAACAGGTGTAACAAATCAACCCAATCTTATTTCACTCGAGTTCGTATACGAAAGAGGATGAAAATCAACCGAAAAAAAACATAATGAACAGGAAACGATTCCGTAGTTAAGGATAAAAATCTTAGAAAAAATAAACATTTGAAATTTTTCATGAAAAGCAACTTCTATTTGCGAGTGTCGTTACAACCTCCAAATCTGAAAAGGTCAGAGAACCAGATACGAAAGCTGTTTGCCAGAAATTTGGACCAAATAAGAAGAAGAGATGAAGAAACAAACGAGCTGGAATGCCGACAATCCTCTGGAGTCAAGGATGGCTGATAAATGGTGATAGAATTAGAAAAGTTTCTGGCGTATTCAAAGAGAGAGAGAGAGAGAGAGAGAGAGAGAGAGAGAGAGAGAGAGAGAGGAATTAATATTAGAATAAATACATAACTTGTATATATGGCAACTGCAAAAGTCGCAGACTCGCCGGAAAAAAAAGTAAACTTCGGCGCAATTGAGTTTTCTGTACTGCGTATAATCAAGGTCACCGAAAATATATCTATCTTTCTGTAGTCTAGATATGAAGTTGTATGAGCTGCGGCCCATGAAAATTTAACCACGGCTTGGTGGTGGGCTGTTCTATATCGTTACCAGACGCACGATCGTGTCTAATTTTAACCTTAGATAAAATCAAAACCACTGAGGCCAGAGATGTAATATTTGGCATGTTTGATCATTGGATTATGGATGATCAACAAACCAATTTGCAGCCCTCTAGCCTCAGTAGTTTTTAAGATCTGACGGCGGACAGAAACAGTTAGAACGGACAAACGAATAGTCATTTCAGTGTATTTTTACAGAAATTTAAAATGTAGGTTCCTTATAATATTCCAAGAAAAATATTATCAAGTCGCAGATATGAATTTTGAATTCTACAGAATTCTTCATATGAAAAAAAAAGATGTATCGTACCTTGCTTCATTATTTTAATCCTGCCATCAAAACATCCAGTGACTACGTAAACACGACGATAAAATTCAGTTGCGTTTTAACTGGTCGTGTTATTAGTTTCATTATCTTGAGATTTTTAAATGTTCACGTGAGTTCATTACCTAAGCATTTTAAAATGTCCATATGACTTTCAGGGTCGAAATCTTTATACTGAAGGATGGATGAGTCTCTTTATTTATATTATTAAACGCTCCAATTCTTCACGACGTTACCTAATACCTAATTATCCTTTTACAAAAAGTCGAGATCTTGTTTTCCAATTTCCAGGAAATTTTACAGCTCTCCCAATTGGCGTCTCAGTCATGACGACGAACTAATTTTTCCCGTAATTAATTTTTATCTGCCCTGGAAGTATGAAGACGTAGATGGAAAAAATAGACCAGAACCAAATGAATCCAAGGGTTAATATGTAAATCTTTTCACTCATTCGTGTTTTAAACATTCTCTATTTGGAAATTTCATGTTTAAAAATTCATATATACATCCATATATATATATATATATATATATATATATATATATATATATATATTATATATATATAATATATATTCATACTTTTTCCCATTAGACATGCAGAGGCTTCGTATCTTTAAGTAAATCAATGACAAGAGGTATAGAATTTTGAGATATAGCAACAACTACCTACCTAGCAGCTCCAACAGTAAATGACTTCATTGCCAGCCAATGAGAGGGCAGTAAATTTCCCGACTCGAATAAAGGCAGTGGGGAGAATTTCCTTGCTTTATGCGTTGCTGTTTAAGGATCTCTAAAAACGAACAGAATTTCCAGGGATTCCGTCATTTTTTTATATTTTCTTCTCACATTTATATCGCAAATATTTATATTCTCCAACAAACATTGTAATATCATAACTATAATTAAAACAGGTTTATTATTGTATATTATGGGACTTATGAGTACGTGGATTATTCACAAAAAGCACTTAAATATTTGTTTTGAGGAAAGTTAATAAACTTTCCTCAAAACAAATAAAGTATTTTATAGGGAATTGTTTTTTTGGAAGTTTTTGGGAAGGAGAGGAGAGAGAGAGAGAGAGAGAGAGAGAGAGAGAGAGAGAGAGAGAGAGAGAGAGAGAGAGAAACTCTTACACGATTACCCTTAAACAAATTTACAGAACAACTTATAAATAAGAACATGACACAATAGAATTTCGATTTATTTCACTTTTAACTCAAACAAAAAAATATATATATACACGAAATGGTAAACAAAGATTTCACATATTCGGAATTTGTAGAAATAATGAAAAGATTTTTTGATAATCTGAATACCCGTTCAGAGCTTTCGAGCGAGAGGAACAAATAGTTCGGGTTTAGATTCAATCTCGCAAAGTTTACCCCGAGGAGCGATTAAAAAGGTCGTTTTGACAATGTTCCACGTTTTCAAGATTAGTTTCACTGGACGTACGTGGATTTTAGCTACGCTTTTATATACGCCCACTGGGCGAAGATAAATTCACCTCGAGAGAGAAAGAGAGAGAGAGAGAGAGGGGGGGGGGGGGGGGGGCCGTGGGGCGGGGGGGTTGCATATATGGGCAGCAATTCTGTGAGAATAAATCTGCCCTGAAGATAGTTGAACCTACAGAAGTTACATGCACAGAGGGTTATAGAACGGACCATGTTCCTGTAACTTCTGTGTATCCTCCGGACTAATACAGACTGCTGGTGGTTTGATGGATTATCACAATTATTTACTTATATGTATGATTATTATTATTATTAATATGTACCTGTATTTCTAATGCACATTTAGCATACATGTTGTGTTAGGAATACGTAAATGCAATTATTCATGTTTATCGGAGCATAGAGAATATTATGTAGCATTTATATCATTTTGTGGTGCGCTATTCATTTGTCTGTATCTGGTATCACTGCAATTAGTCTACGCCATAGCCCGCCACTGTTCAAAGCTCCTCCAGTGTATAACTTTTATAATTATCATTTTCACGTATTATATGGCTTAAGGATTTACGCAAGTGTTTCAGTGAAGCCCTATATTAACTATCTATTGAAAGATAACAAAGATGGCGCAGTGAGTGACTTGCCATAAGTGAATTTCGATCAGTTATTAACTTCTCCAACCAACTTGGTCAAAGCAAGCAAGAACCAAGTGTTCGTGTTCATCGTAACCAGTTACCAAGCAGCAGTGAACTCGAGCTTCGTTTGGATGTACGTACATTATTGGCAGTGAGCTTGTGTGGTTTACAGTGACTCAATATATTGTTGGGGCTTTTAACAGTGACTCAATATATTTGCTGGGGCTTTATTACAGTGACTCATATATCGTGATGGCTACCTAAATTAGGACTAGTGTGCGTTGGCCGTCTGCAGAGGCCGGAACAGAGCGTCACACCCATACTCGCCAGCGTTTGAGGGGCGACTACTTGCGTTCACCGTCACACCGTGTGTGCAACGGCGCAAGAGACCACAGCAGTTACAGTGTTGCCAGCTCCGATCTTGCTCTGTTACCTAGAGCTATTGTAGTCGGTGATTGGCTATGGTTTGTGACGTCATTGTGACGTTACTACTGAGGGCGCTGAGCGATATTCTATCTTTTTTCGATTGAATTTTCTATTTATGCCGCCAATACACTGAAGGCGCTGAGCGATATTTTCTCTTATTTCGTTTGAATTGTCTATTTATGCCGCCAAAACACGATAAAGGGAAGAGACCGAAGACTTTGGAGGTTTCTTCCCCATCTTTCCTCAACCACCGCCGACATGACGTCATCTCCAACACATTCAAGATCTACGTCTCCCTCATCAACCCTTCGGCACCCATGGATTTTATGTCAGCAAGATGTTTGAATACATGGATAGAAAAGATGAAGAAAGAAGAAAACAAGATGAAGAAAGAAGAAAAGAAGACAATGTCAGGCATCAGGAAGAATTTAAAGCATTAATTGAAGCTATGACTGGCCCCAGGCACCCCGTACCTCAAGCAACTGATGGCATAGGGGCCCCCTACCCCCAGTACCTACATCTGCAAGCGTTCTCCAAGGGCCTATTTAGCTGTGCAAGCACCTAAGGTTACAGTAAATTGCCTCCACCATTAACTCACGATGTCACCTATAGACAATACACAGAATGGAAGCAGAGATGGAAGGATTAGCTGTTATGGTAGATTTGGATAATTTACACAACCTAAGCATTAATACAGCTAAGGGCATGCCTAAGTGTTGAGATGAGACGCTTGTTAGAGCACAATTTGGGTATTCCGCCAGACTCACCTATGCTTTTAGATGGTGTTTTAACTCAAATTGAAACTTATATAAAAGGGTCAGCAGAATGAGGCACTTCGCCGTTTAGCTTTTACGCAATGTAAGCAAGCAGAAGGCGAGTCATTAACGGATTTTTTCGTTCGTTTACAACAGCTCTCAGAGGAGGTTGATTTGTGTAAAGGCGTTAACTGCGTGGAGTCGCAAATGAAACACGCCATTTTGGTTGGCATAAGGAATGAAGAACTCACCAAGAAGCTCATCAGCATGCCAACTACAGCAACACTTGAGGAAGTAAAGCTAACTTGCAGGGCTTTGAAGCTGCAAAGAAGACAACGATTGAGCTAAAGGCTCCACAGACTTCAGTACGTGCTGTGTCAAACTACAAGAAGCAAAGAAGGTTGCTGCTAAGCAGCCGCAACCTAAGAAAAGTTACTCGCAGGAGAAAAACCCTTCTTTCAGTAGCAGATGCAAGAATTGTGGTCAACAGCATCATAGCGACACATGTAGGCAGCATCTCACAAATGCAGGAACTGTGCTAAAACTGGCCATTTCCCATACACTGCTGCATGTCCCGCATTGGCTAAGGAGTGCCGAGTTTGCTATAAATTTGGCCACTATGATGTTTGCTGTGCACAGAAAAAGTCAAAGGGAACTAGGGAGTCGAAGGATTTAAAGGAAAATAAATTGAACACCGTCAAGACATCTTCTCCAGCTATACGTTCAGTCGCTTTACGCCCTCAAGGTTGCCCCTCACCGCCTATCAATTTACATGTTGCATATGGCGGTAAATCAGGGAAGATCAACGTTATCCCTGATACCGGTGCAGATACCACTGTGTTTGGAGTGCAGCATCTACAAGCACTGGGCATCGGTATCGAGGAATTGCGGCCTCCCCCTGAATTGCAGTTCTCCAACGCTGATGGATCACCCATGGAAGGTAAAGTATTGGGATCAATGGAGGCCATGATGACATATGGTAATATATCATACAAGGGGTATATTGACGTCCTTAGTTTTCTCCCAACACCCCTACTGTGTTATGATGCCCTCCGACACCTAAGGATCATTCCGGGACTTCCCGCGTCAAATGCAAGAGAGGAAACTGAGCAGGACTTCAGCAGGAACCAGTCAGGTGCCAGCCAGCCAAGTTATAGCATCTGAAACTACATCTGTTTCTCCACCCCCTGCTACAATGTCACCGGAAGAAGCCAGGCAATACTTTCTTAAGGAATATAGCGATGTGCTAATGACAAAGGAGCAGTTTCATCAAGGAGCACAACTTAAGCCAATGACTGGGCCGCCCATGCCCTTCGCAATCTACACTCCACGGACAATACCTCTAGCCTTTCAAGAGGACGTCAAGACTGAGTTAGAGGCAATGGTAGCACAAGGTATCATTGAACCTGTTGGGGATCAGCCGTCCCCATGGTGTCACCCCTTAGTGGTTGTGCCCAAACCTACAGGTGGTGTTCGTGTCACCACAGATTTAAGCAAGTTAAATTCACAGGTGCAAAGGCCAGCCCATCCTTCACCATCACCGTTTAGTGCAATTAGGAGCCTCAATCCTACTTCCAGGTATTTCTCCACTATGGATGCATTGTGTGGGTATTGGCAGATCCCACTAGCAGAGGAAGACCAAGCCCTTACAACATTCATCACGCCCTATGGTCGGTATCGCTATCGTCGTTCTCCTATGGGATTCAGCGCCTCGGGAGATGCCTACTGCAGAGAGGTGATGTTGCCCTTCAAGGCATCCAAAATTGTGTTAAGGGTGGTGGATGACATTCTTGTATATGATAGGGATTATTATTCTCACTTATGCAGGGTTAACAAAGTTTTGTCACGTTGTAGGACTCATGGTATTACTTTAAATGCAGAAAAGTTTATCATTGCTAGCCCTGCTGTATCATTTTGTGGATACACATTATCTGAAGATGGAATTGCAGCTGATAAGGAGAAGGTTCGAGCTATATCAGACTTCCCGAAGCCAGCAAATCTGACAGATTTAAGGTCATTCATTGGCCTTACTAACCAGTTGACAGATTTTTCACCCAATCTTGCAGCTGCAGCAGATCCACTTCGACCACTAATGAGCCCCAAGAGATCCTTTACGTGGACGGCAGATCACGATGCTGCCTTTGCCAGTGTTAAAAAAGGCTCTCTCTCAGCCACCTGTGCTAGCTCATTTTGACCCGACGTGCCCCACTATACTGCAAACGGATGCTTCTCGTTTATATGGTTTAAGGATATGCCCTTCTGCAAGACCACGGGAAGGCCATTTCCGCTTGGTCCAGTGTGGTTCACGATTTTTGGCTGATGCAGAAACTAGATGGGCCACCATTGAGTTGGAATGTTTAGCTTCAGTTTGGGCTATGACTAAATGTCGTCATTTCTTACTTGGATTACCCCATTTCACATTGGTGACTGACCATAGACCCCTGGTACCCATCTTGAATACATATACTTTGGATGCAGTGGAAAACACACGTCTACAACGTCTATAAAAGAGAAAGTTTCACCATATATCTTCACTGCAGTGTGGCGTAAGGGCAAGGAAACATTGCATCCCTGATGCCCTCTCACGTTCCCCTGTGAGCCTCCCAAACGTCTGAGGATGATATGCTAAATAGTGAAAACCCATCTTTCCCTAAGGAGTGCAATAGCCAAGACCGTCAACGCAATTTCAGAGGTGAAGACATCACTACACAAGATCTTACCTTGGAAGAAATTCGCACCGCAGCACGTGAGGACCCCTCATACACAAGACTCCTCCAGAACGTTGCCAATGGATTCCCCAGTCATCGCTAACGACCTACCACAATGACATACTACCCTATTGGAAAATAAGGGAGGAATTATACACCGATGATGACCTGTATTGTACGGAGCCCGAATAGTGGTTCCCTCAGCTATGCGACGCAATATTTTAACACGCCTTCATGACAGCCATCGTGGTGTGGAGGCAACTAAGCGTCGGGCTAAACAGACTGTATATTGGCCAGGTATTAATTCAGATATAGGCAAATACGGTCCACGCCTGTGAGCCATGTCAGATAATGCAGCCAAGTCAACAGCAGGAGCCGTGGTTATGCAACGAGAACCCCTCTCGTCCTTTCGAATCTGTATCGGCTGATTTCTTCAGTGTTGCTGGGAAATCTTTCCTCGTGTATGTAGACAGGCTATCTGGATGGCCAGTAGTGGTAAAATTTGGTACTAATACTACAAGCAGAAGCAACGACACGACACTTCAGCCACATCTTCCGAGACTTAGGTGTTCCTGTAAGGCTGATGACAGATGGTGGACCTCAGTTCACCAGCTCTGAATTCAAAAATTTTCTGGGCAGATGGGGTGTTCAACATGTGATGTCCACACCCCACTATCCCCAAAGCAATGGCCATGCTGAAGCAGCTGTAAAGAAGGTCAAACATTTTATCCTAAAGGTAGCACCTTCTGGGAATATCGACACCGAAGACTTTGACAGAGGATTGTTGGAGATACGGAATACTCCTAACTATGCTGGCCGTTCTCCAGCACAGATATTATATGGCCAAGCCCTCCGATCATGTGTCCCAGCCCATGCATCATCATTCATGCAGGAATGGCAAGCAAAAGCAGAAGAATACGACCGTCGTGTAGCATCATGTTCTCAAGCAGCCAAAATACGGTATGACAGCCATGCACACCCTTTGGCACCACTTAAGCTTGATGATAATGTCCGGATTCAAGACCCTATCTCTAAGCGATGGGATAAGACAGGCGTTATAATGGGCATCGGCAAGTCGCGAGACTACCATGTGAAGTTACCCTCAGGAAGAATATTATGGCGTAACCGCCGTTTCTTACGCCCTGTACATCTCCCTAATTCACAATTGCGGGATGAGATGCAACAGTATCCAAAGAAGAAGGATGTAGCCCCTGCTACAAGTCAACAACCGCAAAGTGACACTCACCTAGAGTATCGACGTTCACCTAGACTCCATACCCGTTCATAAAGCTCTTTGAACGCAAAGGGGAGGGGAGGTGATGGATTATCACAATTATTTACTTATATGTATGATTATTTTTATTATTATTTTAATATGTACCTGTATTTCTAATGCCACATTTAGCATACATGTTGTGTTAGGAATACGTAAATGCAATTATTCATGGTTTATCGGAGCATAGGGAATATTATGTAGCATTTATATCATTTTGTGGTGCGCTATTCATTTGTCTGTATCTGGTATCACTGCAATTAGTCTACGCCATAGCCCGCCACTGTTCAAAGCTCCTCCAGTGTATAACTTTTATAATTATCATTTTCACGTATTATATGGCTTAAGGATTACGCAAGTGTTTCAGTGAAGCCCTATATTAACTATCTATTGAAAGATAACAAAGAGAGAGAGAGAGAGAGGGGGGGGGGGGGGTGGGGGGGGGGGGGGGCGTGGGGCGGGGTTGCATATATGGGCAGCAATTCTGTGAGAATAAATCTGCCTGAAGATAGTTGAACCTACAGAAGTTACATGCACAGAGGGTTATAGAACGGACCATGTTCCTGTAACTTCTGTGTATCCTCCGGACTAATACAGACTGCTGGTGGTTTGATATATATATATATATATATATATATATATATATATATATATATATATATATATATATATATATATATATATATATATATATACCTATATATATATACATATATATATATATATATATATATATTTATATATATATATATACCATATATATATATATATATATATATATATATATATATATATATACCTATATATACATATATATGTACATGTACACGTACATGTACACTATGATATATATATATATATATATATATATATATATATATATATATATATATATTCTGTATGATGTATTAGTTCAATGGCTTTATTTTTACATTTTATTGCAACATTCAAGATCCATCAAATATGCATTGCTAATTCCTTCTACAGCCTATAGACTAGCTGGAGCTTTGTCGGCCTAATTTATATAATTATTATCGTAATTTTTCCATCCTTTAGACAACTAGAAGAATTTCAATAATAGCAATAATAGTCATCGTCTTTTATCTTTTGATAGTGTATTGGGAAACTGGAGAGAGAGAGAGAGAGGACCTTACCTTACAGACCTTACAGTTCGTTCGGGTTGCCCCAGGTCCCTCAGTGTGAGGCGCCTCTAATGTCTACCAGAGAGTTGCTAGTACATCTTCCGGTATATTTGCATCTTCCAATCTTGGATGGTCTGGGATGCAGTTTAGATATTTGTCGAGCTTATTCTTAAACACATCTACGCTCACTCCTGATATATTCCTCAGATGAGCTGGCAACGCATTGAAATAGGACGCTGCATTATCGATGCTGGTGCGTAGTGGATTAATGTCCTGTGTGCTTTCCTTATTTTTCCTGGTATAGTTTTGGGCACTATTAATCTACCTCTGCTTGCTCTTTCTGATATTTTAGTTCCATGATATTTTCTGTTATTCCTTCTATCTGTTTCCATGCCTGAATTATCATGTAGCGTTCTCTTCTCCTTTCTAGACTATATAATTTTAAGGATTGTAGTCTTTCCCAGTAGTCTAGGTCCTTAACTTCTTCTATTCTAGCTGTAAAGGACCTTTGTACACTCTCTATTTGTGCAATATCCTTTTGATAGTGTGGGTACCATATCATATTGCAATATTCAAGTGGACTACGAAACATATGTTTTATAAAGCATAATCATGTGTTCAGCTTTTCTTGTTTTGAAGTGCCGTAACAACATTCCCATTTTTTGCTTTACATTTTGCCAACAGAATTGCTATTGATCATTGCATAACATGTTCCTATTCATCATCACACCAAGGTCTTTAACTGCTTCCTTATTTGTGATTGTCTCATTATTAGGTCCCCTATATGCATATAGCTTTCCTTCTCTGTCTCCATAATTTATTGATTCAAATTTATCAGAGTTAAATACCATCCTATTTACCTCTGGCCCAATCATATACTTTGTTAAGGTCTCTTTGTAGAGCGTTCCTATCTTCATCACAAGTAATTTCTCTACTTATTCTTGTGTCATCAGCGAAACTACTCACTACCGAATCCTTAACATTACTGTCTATGTCTTCAATCATAATAACAAACAATATTGCAGCTAGCACCGTACCTTGTGGCACACCGGATATTACCTTGGTTTCATCCGATTTCTCATCGTTTGCAATAACTATCTGTTTTCTGTTGTGTAAAATTCTTTTAACCATCTTCCTACTTTATCTACGATATTGTGTTTTCTAATTTTCTTTGCTAATATATTATGGTCTACTTTGTCAAAAGCTTTTGCAAAGTCTAAATAAACCACATCTGTTTCATTTCCGCTTTTCATATTTTTGAATATGTTCTCACGGTGGACTAACAGTTGGGTTTGTGTACTTTTTCCGGGTACGAAACCGTGTTGTCCTATATTAAACAAATATTTTTTATTAAATGTTTCATAATATTTTCTTCATACCCTTTCATACACTTTCATAATATGTGATGTTAGACTCACAGGCCTATAATTACTTGCCTCTAGTCTTGATCCACTTTTGAAAGTAGGGGTGATATATGCTAATTTGTGCTCATCATAAATCTTGCCTGTATCTACACTTTGTCTTAATAATATTGCAAGTGGCTTTGCGATAGAATGAACTACTTTCTTTAACAAAATAGCAGGGGACTCCATCCGGCCCTGCAGCAGCTCCATTTTTAATTTCATTAATTGCCTGCACAATATCAGCTTCATTAATTTCTATGTCAGCTAAATATTCACTATTTTCTCCCTTACTTCTATATCATTATCTTCATTATCTCTATCTAGGGGTGAATTCTCTCTTATATCGTTCTGGCAGTATGCTTTGCAAATTTCCTTTTTTTTCATTCGTTAATCTCCCTTCAATTCTCAGAGCCTAGGGGTTTCTATTCTTCTTTTTTTATTCATCTTCTTCGCATATGAGTATAATAGTTTGGGGTTTTGCTGATATTTAATAGGGTTTTTTCTTCCAAGTCCCGTTTTTCATTTTCTTTTGATTGTATAATCTTTTGTTCTGCATTTTCTATCTTACTTTTTAGTTCTATAACTTTCCATGCATTTTTTTCTTTTGCAAGACCTTTTTTCCACTTTCTGATTTTCTGGAACAAGATCCTTCTGTCTCTTGGTATGCATGAATGATGTTTACTTTTCTTCTTCGGTATATATTTTTCCACTATTTTCTCCAATATATAATATCTCCGTATTTACCCTTATGTCATCACTTACGAAAATGTTATCCCAATCTTTGTTTAATTCTTCATTAATTTCTGACCATTATATTTTTACTGTAGAAGTTGTATTTTCCATATCCTTCCCACTTTTTCATTTCTTGCTTATCTCTATTTTCACTTGCTTTGGAATGAACTGTTAATTCTATGACATTATGGTCTGAAATACTCGCATTATAAACTATTATTTCTTTAACATAATTCATCTCGTTCACAATACTAGGTCTAAAGTATTTTCCTTTCTTGTTGGCAGGTGATTTATTTGTGAATGTTGTATTCTAGTAGCATATCTAATAGCTTTTCAAATTGCCTCTTATCTTCTGCACTACTATTACTCTCTTTTTATATGTATAAGTACAACCACTCTCCTATCGTTCTTTCCATTCTACGAAAGGAAAGTTGAAGTCACCAGATAGGAGAATAGTCCAGTCCTTGTGATTTCTACATATATCATCCAATTTTTCAATTATTAAGTCAAACTCTTTAGTATTAGGAGGTCTATATATTACTATGTTCATCAATTTTTCAGATTCAAATTCTACCGCTATTAGTTCACATTCTGAGTTACTATATTTCTCATATATTTTTCCTTGTTTTTGTCTTTCCCATATATTGCGGTTCCCCCTTGATTCCTATTTTTTTCTATATGATCTATAAGTTTAGAACCCTTTTATTTGATCATCATTCCCAGTCTCTTGGGAATACCAGGTTTCACTTATATTCATTATATCTATTTTCTTTTATTTTTTTTCATTTGGGTTAGTTCTTCTAAGTACTCTATTTTCTTTTTGAGTTACTCGTAACTAAACCCTGCGCATTCATCACTATGATGGTTTGCGTGTTTTCTCCTTCATTTAATACTGGTAGTAATAAGGATTTTCCCATGTCTCTTTCCTGTTCTGGTATGTTGTTCTTTTTTTCATTTCCAGAAATTCTGACATTAAAAAATCCAACTTTTCCATAATATTTGATCTTCCTTCATCATAATTATTCATTTTGTGTCTGAATCTGCAATTTTCTCCGTTTCTGCAATATCCTCTTGCATAATAAATACAGTTATTATCTCTTGAGTAGAATTTCGGGAGCTGATGCTTTGAAATTTTTTGCTGACACCTCTGCATATCTCATTGGTGGTTTGCTTTTCTCTTTTTACCTGATATTCTTGATTTCTCTCTTTATTTGTTTCTTTCTTATTTTGGATTTTATTACTTGGTTGGTTATATATTTGATTATGATTCATGGCTACAGGGTGCATATATTTGCATTTTTTGTCGAACTTACATCCTTTTCCTTCTTTAGGTTTTTTTACATATTTTTGGATGCAGATCTCTGCAATCATCCCCATATCCATCTAAGTATGCACATTTTACCCAATATATTTCATAGTTTGACATATCTTAGGATGTTTGTAGTAACATCTTTCTCCAAATCTGCAATTCCCTCTTTCAAAAGGTTGCAGATTTTGTCTTTCTTGTCTATTTTTTCCTCTTTCCCGTCATTGTGTAGATCTGGGTAGAGCCTCTTCGGGGATTTGTTTTCTGTTGTCATATCGTAATTTATTTCTTCGTACGGTATGCTTGCTTTATTGCCTCATATGTAGTATCAATGAGTATCTCCTGGCATTCCATAACTTTTTATCTTGTTCTTTGTTTTCCTTATTTTGTTTTTTTCTGTCATTTCATTTTTGTTTACTTCTCTTCCGTTTTCCTCTTCTTCTTTTTCTTCTTCTTCTTCCTCTTCCTCTTCTTCTTCATCCTCAACTATTTGTACATTCAATCTTGATTTAATAACATTGTCTATCCATGATAGACATGTTTGAACAAAAAATTCTTTGTATCTTTTCTCAAATCTTGTATTACCTCAGCACACTGTGGATGGGTCGGAATGTTGCATGCAGCACATTTTCTGATTAGGTTTTTTGGATTGACTATGCTATACCAAACCTTACACAGTTTGCATGCTTTTGGCATTCTTTTTCCTAATGCATCAATTAGGATATTCACAAGATTCACCTTATTCATTTTCTTTGTCGGAATATGTTGGTTTATGTATATTTTCTTTATGAGTCTCTTGACCACTTGGATTTTATTTGGAACTTCTTCAATTATTTTCAAGATGTTTTCATTAGATTTGTTCCAGTTTGAAGGATTATATCCTTCTAATATACTATGAATGCTTTTGTATCTTTTGGTTAGGACTGTTGCTGATTTCATAGATGAGAAATGCCAGTTCCCTTCCTGCTACCTCATCGTATTGCGAATCTGCTAAACACGCCAAATTACGCCACCTCTTCCCGCAGTTGGAACTTACTGCCATCTTGTTCTGATTTATAGTATTACACTTGATAAACTAACTTAGAAGACGCTTTATCCTACTATTTTCACACTAATCTTATCACCGATAGTTTCACGAACACTTCTAGATATTTCTCAAATTCTAGTCGTATGTTAAACTTGTGATATCTGTTGATTAATATGACTTCACGCGGGGTACGTCTCACCAAGCAAGATGGCTACTACGAGAGAGAGAGAGAGAGAGATATGAAACAAATTAATGTCAGGAAATAACAGAAAGACAATTTCCCACCGGTAAAATTACTAAGAAATTTTTTTGCGAAACAAGTTTTATATCGCAAATTTTATTAAATATTTATATTCTCCTACACACATTGTACTATCATAACTATAATTAAAACAGGTTTATTATTGTATATTATGGGACTTATGAGTACGTGGATTATTCACAAAAAGCACTTAAATATCATGAGAGAGAGAGAGAGAGAGAGAGAGAGAGACGTGCAAACGGCAATATCGTCGCCCAGTTAGTGACTGTACCAAAGGTTTACGTTAGTCATGTTGATAAACCCTACGGTATTAGCTATCCATATTGCATTTACTTTTATATTTCGATTCCTACGAGACCAAGTTCGTCGTTAAACTTAATGGATAAAATAAGTTAATAAAGTAAAAGAGAGGCATGGAGAAAATAATTTAGTATGTTATATTTATGTCTTAAATTATATAAAATTTGTATATGCGAAATAGATTACTTTTGCAAAGGAAGGTAACAGGGAGGATATAAAAATACTGAATAACGTAGGTTTTTTTCTTTCAGACATATACTTCACACAGTTAATGAAAACTAATTTAGTGCTGGAATTCTATATTTTTAATTCTCGTTATAGCCTTAAAATACAAGGCAGCTGTTGAAACTTCTTTCCCTGTGAACTGAAAACATAACCCAATGAAACGACGAAATGTGAACAGATTGTAACTAACAAAAAGAGGAGATGCAACAATTCAAGTTATCTCTCGTTCCACGTTGACCCATTTCCTTTCATGAATGAAAGGTCTCTCTCTCTCTCTCTCTCTCTCTCTCTCTCTCTCTCTCTCTCTCTCTCTCCCTTTGTGAATACCACGCCTCTCCCCGCCATGACACGACCCATCTCATTATCTGGAGCTCCCTCACAACCCTCAATCTGTTTTGCAACAGGGATTCCTTTGGCTGGGATTCATCTCTTGTTCTCTTGAACTGGTTATCCTAAACATTATCTTTTCCAAATTCAGTTTTCCTGTAAGGCTTGGATACAATAAATTGGTAAATAATATTTGTTTTTCAAATTCGGTTTTCATGAAAGGTTAATTTGCTAGAAATGGGTAAATATTTAATTGTTTTTCAAATTGTAATTCCCTAACAAAATGCCAAATCGATTTCATATATTCATGCATCTAGACTTAATCGGATCGTGGCCATTGGCTTTAAAAACGTATTCCATAGAATCCCTCAAAAACGCTCCGCCATATGAATCGCTTTGAATTCTCGGTCAGTAAGCTTCAGGTGCCCTCCTACGGCTTCTCTGAAAAAAAGGGGAAAGAGATCCGGATGATAAATAGTGGATATGATGAACCAGCTTAGATCCCGGAGCTCAGAGGAACATGGAATCCATTCACCATATCATCAAGAGGATCTGTTTGAAATTTCAGGGCAAAAGATTCGATCCTTTTCTGTGGATTGTTGAAGTGTTATCACTTCAACACATTTTTGACTCTCGAACGTTTTCCTATTTGCACTGAAAAGTCTGAATCAAATATTTCTCTGTACATTTCGTACTCAGAATAATCGGTTAGAATATAATTGGATCCTAAACTGTTACGTGAAAGATATGAAAATGATAATTTTGTTATGTATTGCAATCATATTGCAGGATTTTTGTCCACCCTCAGGGATATGTAATATATTATAAAATGATAAGGTTATAGAAATAATAAACTTAGTAAATTAAGTACTTTACAATTCTCCAATTTTACCATATCTTTTATTTATAGGTTGGAAAAAAATATCCTAATTACGTGGTTTTTATCCTTCATAATTCTTCTTTTTAATATTTATATATGTTTTTTCTTAATTTTTTTATATTTCCTACCCCTTTTTTATGAAAAATTCTCATCTCTCCATGAATATAGAGACGAGATCCAATGTTTTTCTTTCAAATTTTTCGTCGCTGTATCCCGCCTTGAGCCAAAGTGATTTCATGCGTTTTCTATCCACCGTGAAACCGCCGCTTTGAAGTTTTTTATGAAGAACAGAGGAGAGAGAGAGAGAGAGAGAGAGAGAGAGAGAGAGAGAGAGAGAGAGAGCAGTATTTTGTTTTACCAAAAATAGGTGTTACATGAAAGATTTTCTGGAAAATTTAAGAGTGAAGCCTTTAGAAAGGGATTTTGTTATTTCTACATGCATTATCTTTAATGAAAATATAGATTCTTTGCACATCTATATATATGTGTGTATAATATATGTATATATATATATATATATATATATATATATATATATATATATATATATATATATAATAACATATATATATATATATATATATATATATATATATATATATATATATATATATATATATATATATATATATATATATATATATATATATCATCATCCTCATCATCATCATATCATCATCATGGCTATCACTTGATTCCAGTATGAATGCTCTGGGATGTGGTTATTGATGGGTTCTTATGTGGCTAATGAGACCAATTCCCGAGCCACATACTCTGTCACAATTGGGGCATGTGTTGTTAGGTGGGAGTGGAGGCTGTGGATGGACCTGACGAGCTTGTCTTGCAGCTCTACGGTTCTCCAGATGCTGCTTTCTGTTCTCTTCATAATTTTTAATTTCATCTTTCACTTTATCTCTCCAAGCAGATCGCTCCACTGCATCGGTCTCCCATGTTTTATAGTTAATGTTACATAGTTTTAAGTTGTCTTTTATAAGCTGTCTTTGAATCTCTTCCTTGGTTTGCCAACATTTCGAGTCCCTTCACTTAGCTCTGAGTAAAAGAGCTGCTTAGGAAGGCGGCTGTCTGCCATTCTGACAACATGCCCTGCCCATCTCAACTGGCTTTTTATTATAATGGCCTCAATACTGAGGCAGTCGGCTTCTTCAAGAACATTTACGTTAGTGCGGCGGTCTTCCAAGTTATTCTCAAGATGTTTCGCAAGGACCACTGATGGAATTTCAGGACTTTAACATGGCGTCGGTAAGTTGTCCAGGTTTCGGAACCATAAAGAAGGGTAGGTAGGACTATTGCCTGATATACCTTTATTTTGGTGTTAACACGCAATTCATGATCATCAAAAATTTTCTTGCATAGTTTTCCAAAAGCTGAAGTTAGCACATCTTAGACGATATTGAACTTCATCTATATTGGCATTTGAAGATAGATGACTACCCATGTATGGGAAGCGGTCTACAGTTTCTAGAGCCTCTCCGTTAATTTCTATAGTAGGTGCAACTCTTATGGCTTCAGTTTGGGGTGGCTGATATAATACCTGGGTTTTTCTGATGTTGCTGGAATGTCCAAGACGAGAGTAAGCATTTGCAAATGCATTCAGTATAGTTTGCAGATCATTTTCAGTTTGAGCACAGACAGCGTTGTAGTCTGCATACTGAAGCTCAACAATAGCAGTAACATTGAATTTAGTTCTTCCCTTACAATTCCTCTTGAATGAGGTGCAAAACAACAGTTATAAATATGGAAAATAAGGTAGGAGCTGCGACACAACCCTGTTTTACGCCTGACTTAACTTCGAAAGGTTCAGTAAAGCTACCATTTAGACCATTACCAGTCACTTGACATATTATCATGTAGTAGCTTCAGGATCTTTATGAATTTTGGTGGGCATCCATATCTAGATAGTATCTCCCAGAGCAGCTCACGAATGACACTGTCAAAAGTTTTAGTCAGATCAATGAATCCCGTGTAAAGGGGTTTTTGTTGTTCTCGACATTTTTCTTGCAACTGCGTCGCCGATAAAACCATGTCAGTTGTACCACGAGCAGGTCTGAAACCACACTGAGACTCGGGTAGGATCTTTTCAGCTAGAGGTGTTAGTCTTGTTGTAAGAATTCTTGCTAAGACCTTTCCAGCTACTGACAGGAGGGTAATTCCTCTGCAAGTTCCGCAAACTGATCGGTCCCCTTTTTTCTTATACATTGTGTTGATAATTCCATCTATGAGGTATTTGGAATTTCCTCATGCATCCAGATTTTTTCAAGTTAGTTGGTGAAGTTGACGATGTAAGGCTGGTCCTCCATATTTATATATTTCAGCGGAATGTTGTCGGTCCCCACAGCTTTGTTGTTCTTCATAGAGAAGATAGCCAACTCCACTTCCTCTAGAGCTGGTACCACTGCAAGTGTCATATCCAGTGGGAAACGAGGGAGTTGTTGTAGTGCATCCTCGTCTATCACAGGGTCTCTATTAAGTAGTTCTTCAAAATGTTCTTTCCAACGACACAGGATTTCATTATTGTTTTTAAGGAGTCGAGTGTCGTCTTGACTACGTACGGGTCCTAGCCCTTGGGAACTTGGCCCAAATATAGTTTTCATTCCACTGAAAAGGCTTCTCATGTCATTTCTGTCAAAGAAGGATTGGAGCTCATTTGCTTTGTCTGTCAACCACTTATTTTTCATTTCCCTTGTGGCATTTTGTATCTGAGCCTTTGCCGTGCGGTGTATTTTCTTCTTTGTTTCAGACTTTGCGTCATTCAGATGTTCAAACAGATATTTTCTGGCCTTTTGAATAAGCTCTTGAATAGCTGCATCATTTTGATCAAACCAATCTTGATGTTCGTATTTCTTCAGACCAACTGATTCTTTACATGCGCTGATTACGGAATCCTTAAATTTATTCCAGTGATCAACAATATTGGGTGGATATTCCTGTTCTAGTTTATTAGCGAGACACCGCTGAAGTTCAAGCTTATTCGAGTCGTTCTTAAGTGAATCAACGTTAAACTTCAGTCGCTTTAGTGCATGCGCATTTCTCTTTTTATTCGATATCTTCATCGTAATACAAGCAGTCTTCGGATCCTGTCACTGATCTTGTAAGTAATACATCCTTTCGATCACGAGATCTTACTATAATGTAATCTAAGAGATGCCAATATTTAGATCTTGGATGTTGCCTGGTGGTTTTAAGTTTATTTTTCTGCCTAAAAAAAGTATTATTTACTACCAGATCATGTTCTACACACTTCGAGAGTATGAGTGTTCCATTTGCATTAATTTTGCCAACGCCCTCTTTTCCAAAGGAACCTCTCCAGATGTCACTGTCTCGTCCTACTCTGGCATTAAAGTCACCTAAAAGGATTACTTTGTCTTCATTTGGGATAGCTGTGAGAGCTGTGTCTAAAGCGGCATATAATAATTCTTTTGTTTGATCCTCTGCAAGACGGGTTGGAGCGTAAGCACAGATCACTGTGGCATGTTTATTTCCCTCAAGATTTAGTCTGAGTGTCATTAAGCGTTCATTTATGCCACTTGGGTACTCTGTTAAGCTGAAAAGCATGCAATTTTTTGCAGCAAAACCTACACCATGCTGTCTTGGTGTTTCAGGTTCCTGTCCCCTCCAGAAGAATGTGTAGCCACCACCTTCTTCACACAGTTGTCCCTCACCGGCGGTACGAGTCTCAGAAAGTGCCACTATATCTAAATTAAGTCTATGGAGCTCCCTTGCAACAAAGGCAGTTCTGCGTTCGGGTCTGTTTTCATTTTCATCTAGTGGTGTTCGTACATTCCATGTTCCAAATTTAAGTTGTATAATTCTTCGACCGCAAAGTGGTGTTTCCAGGCAGGTAGGTTTGAAGCAGACTATGTTTAGGTCACCTTTTCTAGCCCCTTCCCCATTCAGCGTGAGCAGAGTGGATCCTAAAAAGGGCTGCTCAGACATGGATGCCACTGCCGAACAACTCTCCTGCTTCATCCAATAGTTGAGCGACTTGAACTAAGCATCCACCGCTGACGTGCAAGTTGAGACTAAGAGCTTCCAGATAACACAATCCTGCCCCTACCATCTCTTCTGGTCGCCGGCAGACTTGAAATGCCCCACTAGTCGTACTTCCCAGAGGCGCCTGTGCGTGAGATTGTTTAACGTGGATACACTGCTGCACATACAGGAGACCCACGAGCTTCACTGCAATGGCTGTTGTCCAGTGGCACAAATGATTGCGACGACTGCACCCCCTTACAGTTGCAACCTTTCCTCCGCTATTGCAGCCGTTGGATTTCAAATCAATGTCCTCTCTTCCGCCTGCCTTACCGTTGAAGGATTTGGTTTTACCTCAGTTTCCTTCACTCAGGAGGACTGTCAATCAAGACTAATGAGCTCCCCTTACCAATGGGTGCAGTTTAATGTCATGCCCAGGACACACACACACACACACACACACACACACACACACACACACACACACATATATATATATATATATATATATATATATATATATATATATATATATATATATACTATATAGATATATATATATATATATATATATATATATATATATATATATATATATATATATATATATATATATATATATATATATATATATATATATATATATATATATATATATATATATATATATATATATATATATATACTATATATATATATATATATATATATATATAATAATATGTGTGTGTGTGTGTGTGTGTGTGTGTGTGTGTGCAAATGAAATAGATTTCATTTGCACATATATATGTATTCATAAAATACACACACACACACACACACACACATATATATATATATATATATATATATATATATATATATATATATATATATATATATATATAGTATATATATATATATATATATATATATATACGTACATATATATCTATACATATCTATATATATATATGTGTGTGTGTGTGTGTGGTGTGTGTGTGTGTGTGTGTGTGTGTGTGTGTATTTTATGAATACATATATATGTGCAAATGAAATCTATTTTTTTAGAGATAATGCATGTAGAAATAACAAAACCCTTTCTAAAGGCTTCATACTTAAATTTTCCAGAAAATCCTTTATGCAACACCTATTTTTGGGCAAAAGAAACGGCTGATCTCTCTCTCTCTCTCTCTCTCTCTCTCTCTCTCTCTCTCTCTCTCCTCTGTTCTTCATAAAAAACATCAAAGCGTCGGTTTCACGGTGGCTACAAAACGCATGAAATCACTTTGGCTCAAGGCGGGATACAGCGACGAAAAATTTGAAAGAAAAACATTGGATCTCGTCTCTATATTCATGGAAAGATGAGAATTTTTCATAATAAAGGGGTAGGAAATATCAAACAATTAAGAAAAGACATATATAAATATTAAAAAGAAGTATTATGAAGGATAAAAACCACGTAATTAAGATATTTTTTTCCAACCTATAAAGATAAGACAAGGTAAAATTGGAGAATTGGAAAGTACTTAATTTACTAAGTTTATTATTTCTGTAAACTTATCTTTTTATAATATATTACATACCCCTGGAGGTGCTCAAAAATCCCGCAATGTAATTGCAATACATAACAGAATTATCATTTTCATATTTTTGAAGTGACAAGAAAGCGATGAATTTGTCTCGAAATTAGTTTTTAGTTTCCTGTTGAAGAAAATTATTCAGATTGCTTTGTCTGTCCGCCCGTGCTTTTCTGTTCGCCCTCAGATCTTAGAAACTATTCAGGCTAGAGGACTGCATTAATTATCAGTTTTACAATCATCAAACATACCAAATTGCAGCCCTCTAGCTTCAGTAGTTTTTTGCATATAAAGTTAAAGTTAGACAAAATCTTGCGTCTGTCAGCTATTAGGACAGGTCACCACAGGGCCGTGGTTAAACTTTCATATACATCCTTATAACGAGACCACCGAAAGATGGGTCTATTTTCATTGGCCTTAATTATATATTGTACAGGAAACTCGACTGCGCCGAAGACACATCGGCGCATTTTTTACTTGTTTTGTATAGGCCACGCATCTCTGAGATGTGCAACCCAGTTATTATAAGAAATTTCTAGGATTTTATACAAATGTAAAATGACGGCAAAGCTGATTAGAAAAAAAATGTATATTTGCTTATACAAAAGATCATATTTTATGGTAAGACAAAAATTACCAAAATAATGTACCAAAATAGTGTAAAAATTTAAGAATAAAAGTTAAAACGAGAGTTAGAACATGAGACATCAATTACTACAAAACAGAAGGGAAAAAGAATAGGTTGTATGTGAATAAATATAAACTGGTCAAAATAATAATAATAATAATAAATAATAATAATAATAATAATAATAATAATAATTAATAATAATAATAATAAGAGACTCTGTGAAAACATATGGAGTAATCCGGTATCACAAAACAAACATGCAACATGGCTCCAGGAAGTCAAGGAAGAAGAAACAGGGAGAATAAAACAAAGATTCACAGAGATCACCGACAGACACAGTCAGGACACCAAACTAAACGAAAATGCCAAACTGGAAAGCCCCAGGTCCCGATGGAAGTCCATGGATACTGGCTCAAAAATTTCAAGGCCGACACCCACGAATAGCAGAACAAAACTCCAGCATTGTATCTCAAATCACCATGCACCCAAATGGATGACCACAGGAAGAACATCCTTAGTACAAAAAGACAAGAGTAAGGGAAATATAGCCAGTAACTACAGGCCTATCATCTGCCTACCAATAATGTGGAAGTTACTAACAGGTATCATCAGTGAAAGGCTATACAATTACCTAGAGGAGACAAACACCAACCCCCACCAACAGAAAGGCTGCAGAAGGAAGTGTAGGGGCACAAAAGATCAGCTCCTGATAGACAAAATGGTAATGAAGAACAGTAGGAGAAGGAAAACCAACCTAAGCACGGCATGGATAGACTATAAGAAAGCCTTCGACATGATACCACACACATGGCTAATAGAATGCCTGAAAATATATGGGGCAGAGGAAAACACCATCAGCTTCCTCAAAAATACAATGCGCAACTGGAATACAATACTTACAAGCTCTGGAATAAGACTAGCAGAGGTTAATATCAGGAGAGGGATCTTCCAGGGTGACTCACTGTCCCCACTACTCTTCGTAGTAGCCATGATTCCCATGACAAAAGTAATACAGAAGATGGATGCCGGGTACCAACTCAAGAAAAGAGGCAACAGAATCAACCATCTGATGTTCATGGACGACATCAAGCTGTATGGTAAGGGCATCAAGGAAATAGATACCCTAATCCAGACTGTAAGGATTGTATCTGGGGACATCAGGATGGAGTTTGGAATGAAAAAGAGAAAAATGAGCCTTAGTCAACATACAAAAAGGCAAAGTAACGAGAACTGAATGGATAAAGCTACCAGATGGGAACAACATCAAACACATAGTTGAGACAGGATTACAAATACCTGGGAATAATGGAAGGAGGGGATATAAAACACCAAGAGATGACGGACACGATCAGGAAAGAATATATGCAGAGACTCAAGGCGATACTCAAGTCAAAACTTAACGCCGGAAATATGATCAAAAGCCATAAACACATGGCAGTGCCAGTAATCAGATACAGCGGCAGGAATAGTCGAATGGACGAAGGCAGAACTCCGCAGCATAGATCAGAAAACCAGGAAACATATGACAATACACAAAGCACTACACCCAAGATCAAATACGGACAGAGGCTATACATAACACGAAAGGAAGGAGGGAGAGGACTTACTAAGTAGAGGACTGCGTCAACACCGAGAACAGAGCACTGGGGCAATATCTGAAAACCAGTGAAGACGAGTGGCTTAAAAAGTGCATGGGAAGGAAGGACAACCAAAAGTAGACCGAAGAAGACCCAGGAAATTATACAGAGAGGGGAGGGGAGAATGACAGAGACAGAACAGAGGACTGGCACAACAACAAACCAATGCACCGGACAATAACATGAGACAGACTAAAGAACTAGCCAGCGATGACACATGGCAATGGCTACAGAGGGGAGAGCTAAAGAAGGAAACTGAAGGAATGATAACAGCGGCACAAGATCAGGCCCTAAGAACCAGATATGTTCAAAGAACGATAGATGGAAATAACATCTCTCCCATATGTAGGAAGTGCAATACGAAAAATGAAACCATAAACCACATAGCAAGCGAGTGCCCGGCACTTGCACAGAACCAGTACAAAAACAGGCATGATTCAGTGGCAAAAGCCCTCCACTGGAGCCTGTGCAAGAAACATCAGCTACCTTGCAGTAATAAGTCGTACGAGCACCAACCTGAGGGAGTGATAGAAAACGATCAGGCAAAGATCCTCTGGACTATTGGTATGCAGAACGGATAGGGTGATAACGTGCAAACAGACCAGACGTGACGTTGATTGACAAAGTCAAGAAGAAAGTATCACTCATTGATATCGCAATACCATGGGACACCAGAGTTGAAGAGAAAGAAAGGGAAAAAGGGATAAGTATCAAGACCTGAAAATAGAAATAATAAGGATATGGGATATGCAAGTGGAAATTGTACCCATAATCATAGGAACACTAGGCACGATCCCAAGATCCCTGAAAAGGAATCTGGAAAAACTAGACGCTGAAGTAGCTCCAGGACTCATGCAGAAGAGTGTGATCCTAGAAACGGCGCACATAGTAAGAAAAGTGATGGACTCCTAAGGAGGCAGGATGCAACCCGGAACCCCAAACTATAAATACCACCCAGTCGAATTGGAGGACTGTGATGGAGCAAAAAAAAAAAAATATTAATAATAATAATAATTTAAAAATACTTATAGTAGCACGAGTCTTCAAATGGAGAAGCAAATCCAGAGTTATGTAAATGTACATATATTTAAATTTAAAAACAGCAAGGAGTCTGTTCGGTTCCCCTTATCAATCTGTCACGTTGATACAGTATTACAGCGAAGTAAACAAAATGGGAGTCAAAAATTAAGTGACTTTTTTTATAAACAATGGAACCGGTCGTCAAGTATAAATCAGGCAATGCTGTCGTTTTCTGATGAAAACCCGGCCAGTCGTCTGGAATGTCTAATTGGTCCTTGCCCAATGCGG